>NC_039293.1:665942-753442 GCF_003368295.1 Carassius auratus | reverse complement strand
ATGCAAGGAAACCATAATTAAATTGATCGGACGCATAATGCATTTTTTCTTTTTAAAACGCTTAATCTATGCAGTATAAAACATAGTTTTATGCAAAATATACAACCTGATTGTAATTTAAAATATCATATCTACAATATTTTAACTTTTTAATATTTCAATAGTTAAAAGTAACCGTATATTGTGTAACGTTCCAGTTATGTATTCTATTAGACTGTTTAGTGACAGAATATATCTGAATGTGTGTGTGTGTGTGTGTGTGTGTGTGTGTGTGTGTGTGTGTGTGTGCGTCTTCTTCTGCTGCTCATGTGAAGAACAAGAGCGCCGGATGTTTTCTCACACTAAAGCTGTCTCCATGGCAACGAATAAACCCGTCCGTCAGGCGCGTGCAAGACGACTGCGTCAGTGCTAGAACTGCATCATAGCGCTTCCTGTTTCTCAGACACATTCATTACCGGCGGGAACTTCTCTCGTTAGGTTCTCAAGTGAAACTCGTTCGGCGCGCTCTCTCTCTCCAGCAGCGCCTCTCTCTCCGCCTCTCACCTGTGTGTCTCTAGTTACAGTCTTAAGCTCACACCTCTGCAGGTTTACGACAGACGAGAGGAAGTGAGGGCCGCGTCACCATGACAACACAAACAGGTAAACAGAGCGTGAGATCAGAGCGTGAGGCGGCTGATCAACATTCACACAAGAGACTCCGCTCAGAACACAAACACGATCCACACACGGAGTCAATCAATACTTGTGCGAAGACACATGTTCAGTTAGGCTCAGATACAAAAAAAAAAACTTTTCATTTTTATTTATTTATCTAAATATATTTTGTTTATATTTAGGCATTTTATATTGAAACATATTTTGGCCTTTTTAAAAATAAAAATTTAAAAATAAGTATTTAAGCATTTCATTATGCATTAATAAATATATTCCATTGAGTGTAATATAGCGATAGAGCGAGATGATGGATAGATGGTGTAGGTAGGTATAATTTAGCCACAAAAACAACAAAAGCATTTTAGCACCAATATTAAATAAAAACTATGATGCACTGATGTGTGGTTTTTCTTTCAAATCAAAAGTGTAAATAACATGCAGAAAACATATCCTGTGTCACAGCTTACACAGAAGAACAATCATACTCAAGAGCATATTCTCCAAAAACGTGCTATGTTGATGTGAAGAGACAGAGGACGAATTGTTGAATAAAGTTGTTATTTTTGTTTTCATTGCATACAAAAAGTATTGTCGTTGCTTCATAACGTTACGGTTGCACCCCTGATGGCAGATGAACTATTCTGACGATGCTTTTCATACTTTTCTGGACTTTGACAGTTTTATTTACTTGGCAGTCTATAGGACAGTCACAAGCCTCCCCGTTTTCATCCAAAATATCTTACATTGTGTTCTGAAGACGAACAAAGCTTTTACGGGTCTGGAGCGACATGGGGGTAAGTGATTAATGACTCAATTTTCATTTTGGGGTGGGGTATTCCTTTAAGTCTTCCAGGCCAGGCTTTACTTTTAAGAAAGAACAAACAGGCCAGAGGACTTCATATAAGACAGCTGGTGCTCATACTTTTCCATTCAGCCTTTGTGTAAATTTCATCTCGATAAATCCTTCCACACGCATAATAAATTGTTAAGGGTTAGGAAAAAGCCATGTCTCCAGTGCAATGCACAACTCATCTTCTGCAGGACTTTAATAAACATTCATGCCAGTAAAGCAAACACTTAGAGCAGGAGAGCATTTCCAAATGGGACAATAATGGGGAAAAATGGAAATCCATAAAATGGGGGAGAGTTTTACTGGAATCGAGCCTAATGTGCTGCTGTGTAAGATCAGCTAAAATTCGGTGTCCTGGCTAGTGTACTGAAACAAACAGGAACGAAGGAAGCATGCTGGATATATTTGATGCTGCCTTCAAATATGTCACTTTCAAATAAAGCATCTACTAAATATGCAGGATTGTTTTCAGTTTCATCTAGCATACTTAAGTACATCCATAAAACTGACTTGAAAAAAAAATTCATATGCAGGCTTTGCATGCAAATTCAGATATGCACTGTTTAGTTCAAGACAGATCACTTATCGCTGTAAGTTCAACTGTGCAAAAGTAAGTTTGTAACTAGGCTAACAAAACCAACACATTCAATAGATCAATTAGGTCAAAACACTTGATTTGCACGCTTACTTACTACAGCTGAGCAAATGTTATCCCAGCGCATGCCATTAGCATCTCGACTACCGCTTTTCAACTGAACTGCTAAAATATAAATCTCCACAGTTTGTTTTTCCTGTAATTAAATAAACTGTTTTACACACACGCCATGCCAAGGGAAGTAAATCAGAGTCTCTTGTGAATGAAACTGAAAGTGGTAGGAGTACTGATCAGGAGATGTGCGGATAGTGAAAGATCAGTAAAATCATGTCCTGGCTCTGCTGCCTTAAAGGAACGAAAAGATGCGGATTTTTGAGATGAAAAACAAATATGTTTTAAATAAACATCTACTCTTCATTGTTTTCAGTTTCATCTAGCATACTTAAGTACATCCATAAAACTGACTTGAAAAAAAATTCATATGCAGGCTTTGCATGCAAATTCAGATATGCACTGTTTAGTTCAAGACAGATCACTTATCGCTGTAAGTTCAACTGTGCAAAAGTAAGTTTGTAACTAGGCTAACAAAACCAACACATTCAATAGATCAATTAGGTCAAAACACTTGATTTGCACGCTTACTACAGCTGAGCAAATGTTATCCCAGCGCATGCCATTAGCATCTCGACTACCGCTTTCAACTGAACTGCTAAATACAGTATAAATCTCTACAGTTTCTCCCTGTAATTAAATAAACTGTTTACACACGCCATGCCAAGGGAAGTAAATCAGAGTCTCTTGTGAATAACTGTAATGTACAGTAGTGGATCAGGAGACTGTCGGATTGCAGATAGTGAAACATCACTGGCCTCTGCTGGCCTTAAAGTGACAGAACAATAAAGATGCGGCATCTTTTTAGAGATGAAAACATACATTGGGTTTAATTATTTAACATCTTTTATCTCTCTTCATTCAAATCCATGCATTTTAACAGTTACACAATAATAAAATAATGCAAGTTATTCTTTACATTTTATATATAAGTTTTACTAGTGAAGTTGTTTTTTGAACGTATTTTGCTTGACAAAAAGAACAAATGACCACTAAGATGTTTAAAAACATAATTATATATGAGTTCATAAATTAAAATAGAGGATTCACACCATCTGCACTGACAAACAAGGAAACAGGAAGACAGTGAGGAGAGGTGAATACGTTTAAATAGGTTACACAAGAGGAAAGCATCATTTCATTTTATGACTCCGCATGATTGTGCTTTTTTGGGTTCATGTGACTATCATGAGATTAGCGTTGGAGATGTGATGTTTGACAAGGCCTCCTCCCAGAATGATCATCCCTGTGGTCTTGATAAGCACTGCCTTGCTTTTCAAATGCCTAACATCTTAAGTATGCAAAATGATCATAAATGCCACCGTCAAATAATCTCCACTTCACATCTTGAGCGACTCCACATCACACCCTCCACAATTTCAAGCAGCAAGCCAGGGTTCTTATATGAGTGGAAATAGATCGTATCACCCAATGAGCCATCAGTGAGGGTGGGACTAAATACTGGGATGTCATTCTGAAAACATCATACAGTCATTAAATTTGAGGAGGGACGGAGGTCAAGATGACTTCGTGTTCAATTCAAATGTTACCTTGTAAGCCCAACACAGAGTCTGGGTTGTTGATTTCTTGCATATGAGGATCATTTTGGAGGGTGTCCTGTGTGTGCCCTCGTAGAAAAATAGCAATATCGCCTTATCATTTCTTGGCCACATTAAATAATTATTTGGGTTATTTAATTAATTATTTAAATACAGATTTAAATGCATTACATTCTTAGAATCATAAAAAAATGTAATACCAAAAATTAAAAATTAAAAAAGTCAACCGCCGAATTTTAATAACATAAGATAAAAAACAATTAATATTAAAATATTTAATTGAATTAAAAAATGTAAATAAATGAACTTTCACTTATGTGTGGGCAATTGTATAAATATTTAATCAACCCAATTAAAATTGAATTCAATTAAATATATTTTTTTCCTTGTTTTTGTCACAGTTGGTGATCCGCTGTCTCATTCTGGTCTTGTGTGTTTGTGTGTGTGTGTCTCGTTACGCTGATTGTTCATCAGTTCAGTTCAATTTATTTATATAGCACATTTAAAAACAACCATGGTTGACTAAAGTGCTTAACAATATCTAGAAAAGAAAAATAGAGTGTCACACACAAATAAGACAAATACAGTAAAAACATCCCAATGTCAACAGCTCAGCTTGATGTAAAAGCCAAGGAATACAAGTCTGTCTTAAGAAATGACTTAAAAAAGTTCTTATGTGTACAGGTAAACTATTCCACAATTAGGTGCCACCACTGAAAAAGCCTGGTCACCTTATTTTTTAACCTAGTTCTTGGAACATTGAGGAGCACCTGATTGGATGACCTCAATGCTTTAACGGGAGCATGGACATGTAAAAGCTCTAATAAATACGCAGGCACCAACCCATTTAAAATCTTAAAAACAAACAATAAAATCTTGAAATCAATCCTATAGCGGACAGGAAGCCAGTGTAGTGAAGCTAGGACAGGGGTAATGTGCTCATACTTTTTAGTCCCAGTCAAAAGCCAGGTTTCATTGTTTGAGTTCATTGTGTCGTGCTGTGCCTGTTCCAGTCTCACTGTGGATGTTACTCCTGATTCATCACTCCAGGGAATTCTTAACTCTGTCATCACTCATCTGTCCTGGATTGCCCATCGAAGTCCCTGCGTCACAACTCTCCTGCTGGCTGCAACATCTTGGACCTTTTGGTTGTTTTCTCAAAGAAATCCTGCACTTGCATCCGGGTATATTTTACATAACAGTTTTTATATATGTGATACAGTGGTTTACACCCAGGCTTTTCAGGCATTTCAGGCATTGCAATACACATTACTGAGTCTAAAATTGGTTTTAAATACACCGAAAACAAAGTTTATGGTCTCAAAAGCTCAAGCACAGATACTTGACAATTGTGGCAGTTTGTCATTAGATGGGAAATCAATTGAGAGAGTGTCTTCTTACAAGTACTTGGGGATATGGATAGATGATAAGCTATCCTTCAATGAATATATTACTAGTTAAGAAACTTAAAGTCAATTTCGGCTTCTATTTCAGAAACAAATCTTGATTTAATTTTAGTGCTAGGAAGAAACTTGTGGAAGCTTTTCTGCCTGTAATTGATTATGGCGATATATTGTACATGCATGCTGTCATGTAGATTCAGTTTACCATGCATCACTACGATTCATAACAAATACAAAGTCCCTTACCCATCACTGCAGTATTTATGATTTAATTGGTTGGACATTTCTTAAAATTGGTAGACAACAGCACTGGTATATCTTTATTTATAATGCTATACTTGGCAAATTTCCACTGTACCTGTTTAACCTCCTCTCTGTTTGCTCTGGTACCTATCAGCTACACTCCTCAAAGTTGTTGCTTTTTAATGTGCCATGAGTTACAACCGAATTGGGAAAAAATGCTGTTTCTTATTTAGCACCTTGGGGATGGAATAATCTACAAAAAGAGCTAAAGTTAGAAACCCTTATGTCCACAAAATGAGTGTTGTGATGGAGACATGTTCTTATTTTTCTAAAGAGTCTCATTGTGTTTTATATTTTAATTTTAATATTTTGTACTTCTTTTATCGTGAAAATGTAATTTGGTGTTTGTTATGTATGCATTTGTTGTGATTTGGCTGCTACCTTGGCCAGGTCTCTCTTGCAAAAGAGATTCTGAATCTCAATGGGACCTCCTGGTTAAATGAAGGTATAATAATAATAATAATAATAATAATAATAATAAAATATATGTATATAGGCATTTTTATAAGTATTTAATCACCCAAATAAAATACAGTTTCCAGGAGAATTTAGTCCAACATAAAATAAAATATTTAAACCCAATTTAATAAAATAAAACAATAATGTAATTTAATATTTGATTAATTTAATTCAAATTAATAGGTTAGTTTAATTTACTTAACTCACACCCCAATTATAATATTTAAATAAAATGTCTCACCTCTGTTAATGTTTTTAAAAAAAATTGGTCCAGAATTTGCATTTTTGAAAGTGAAAGTGAAAGTGACATACAGACGAGAATGGTGACCCACACTCGTGATTTGTGCTCTGCCTTTAACCCCATTCAAAGTGCACACACACAGCAGTGAACACACACATGCTACAATTCTTGCCAGCCCGAGACTCTAACTTGCAACCCTTGGATTGCAAGTCCAACACTCTAAACGTTAGGCCATGACTGCCCAATTATTTATTCTTTACAATTATTTATCCACCCAAATTAACAAAACAAAATAAAATAGAACAATAAAATAATTCTCACCTCTGTTTTTTGTTCCAGCAGCATTTGGTCCAGAACAGGCATCTTACAGTAATTATTGTTTGGTACCTAAAGCATGATTATATGTATTAATAATTACTTATAAACACAGATCATGAAAAATAATGGTGCTTATAGAGAGTCACAGTGTGGCCATACCATTCTGTGCTGTGTAAGGCAGTGAATACTCTCTCACACACCAGAGCTGATCAGGCTGGATGTGGCCCAAGGAAATGGTGCATCCTGAAGCAGATGTATATGAATCACAGTCCTCCTGCTCCGGCTCTAGTCTCTTCTGTGTCTACTCCAACCATACACACAATCAAAGCTGGAGCTCAAACATGACTTTGGAGCTACGAGACTGAGATGATGAGACAACTGGTAACTGATATCTGATTGCTGGAATTATGTTGTTGTATAGTATACACAAAATTTGCAAGTTTCTGTGATGCTTATACAATTATTTAATAGTATATCACATTTACCACAAAAGTATTATGCAGCACAATTGTTTTCAACATAATAATAATGAATGTTTTTTGAGCGTAACTCCCTTCGGACATTGTCCCCCTTCCCCTCTTTTTCCCCATGCACCACTGAACTTTGAACCCCCCCAGATCCCACTTCCCCAGGTCCTTCAACTCCCCCCTCCCACTAACATACTGTGACCTGCCCCAGACACTTTGTGCAGCATTGGTCCGCTCACTACCTATTTCAACTACCTCTTCAGCAGTGGTGGGTAGTAACGAGTTACATTTACTTTGTTACATTTACTTGAGTACATTTTTTGGGTAACTAATACTATTTTGAGTATATTTAAAGATGGGTACTTTAACTCTTACTTGAGTAAATATTTTGGAAAAAATCTGTACTTTTACTTCGTTACTGTGGGCGACGCTCCTCTCATTACTTTATCTTAATGCAATAAATGTTATAACTGTTTCAGTTTATTCCAAACGCATTGTCTATTTTTCTCTGGGCAATGAGCAATTCTCATTCGCGAATTATTCATTCTTTTGAGTCAACTCTGTTCAAAGGCTTGATCAAAGCAATTGGCAAACGATTGAAGGGAAGTGACATTCAGCCAAGTATGGACCATACTCAGAATTGTGCTCTGCATTTAACCCATCCGAAATGTGCACACACAGAGCAGTGAACACACACACACACACACACACACACACTGTGAGCACACACACCGGAGCAGTGGGCAGCCATTTATGCTGCGGCGCCCGGGGAGCAGTTGGGGGTTCGATGCCTTGCTCAAGGGCACCTAAGTCGTGTTATGAAGGTGGAGAGAGAAGCTGTTTATGCACTACCCCCACCCACAATTCCATCCGGCCCGAGACTAGAACTCACAACCCTTCGATTGGGAGTCCAACTCTCTAACTATTAGGCCACGACTTCCCCAATTCCTCATGAATTGGTTCATGAATCAGTTTGAATGATTCGTTCAGCTACCTGCCGCACGCGCTGAGCGTCTGAAGCGGTTCACTCAGAGTTGTAACGTTTAACATGAGCAGCGTTGAAAACGTGGCTATGGAACTGCATTGAATTGAAAGCAATTCTGCAAAGGCTATTTGCTAGCGATGAAGATCTTTATTAGATGAACACCGCGTGTGCTGTCTACTGTTCAACAGGTAATAACTTGGGCTACATTCGATTACAGTACACGAGACCACTGTGACATTCGTTTGTTGTACGTGTGACTTATAACAGAAGGGAACCAAGTTGAATGCAGCTTCCAAAAGACAAAAAATAGCAGATTAATATTTTATTAACTGTAATACAATCACACCGGTGCGAGTAGGTTCAGCGAGTTGCTAAATTCAGATCTTTGATCGCTGGCTGGTGCTGAGCCAGAGACAGACACGTTTTTCAGCGCTGCTCATTATAACCAATCACACAAGATTCTGTTGCGCTTATTAAAGCATTGGCCAATCAGAGGCGTTCAGATGAGTCATCGCTAAAATGGCGGTGCTTCCTTCACTCACTCACTGACTGAATACCTTTTTCTTGCGAATTCTCTCATCAGAAACAACAAAGTGCAGATGTGTGTACGAACCTGTAAATAAGATATTGATTTCACAGTGTTTCAGTGATTTTAATGGGAGTTTTTGAGAGTGACTGAACTCTAGACTGTCAGTGAAAATGATTTTTGATAATGTACATGTTATTTGCTCTCTGTATGAACAATAAAAAAATTAGTAGCAGTTTTTATATCACATTGACTTTCAATGTTAAATTCACATTTAATATAAAGTCAGTCATATTAAAAATTATGGCATGACACCTATATCTGTGACTTAAGTAAACTGACAGATGTTCTGTAACTTAGCGGTCATGTGAGGAGTTTTCTCTCTTCTCTGTGTCAGAGGTTATTTATACATATATAATACATGCTTTAAAATATAATTTATTTCGTGATGCAAATCTGAATTTTCATCAGCTGTTACTCCAGTTCTCAGAGTTATGATCCTTCAAAATATAATTCTAATATATTGATTTATTACCAGTTTTGCTGCTTAATATTTTTTTTTGAACCTGCAACATTTTGTTTAGGATTATGATAAAAAGAACATAATTGATAGTAAATCAACATATTGGAATGATTTCGGAAGGATTATGTGACACTGAAGACTGGAGTAAAGGCTGATGAATTATATATATTTATACACACACACATACATTACATACATTTTATCTATATATCTAAATAAAAATAGGCTCAGTATATATGACCCAAAGTAACTAGTAACTAACTACTTGAGTAGACTTTTTATCCGATACTTTTTTACTCTTTCTCAAGTAACTATTCAGACTAGTAATTTTTCTTTTACTTGAGTAAATATTTCTATAATTACTTTTACTTTTACTTGAGTGCAGTTTTTGCGTACTCTACCCACCCCTGCTCTTCATTCAGTTTGAATAAAGAACTGCTCTCTGAGCTTTTTGTCACTTTTATCACATTGTATCATTTTTAATTTATATAAATTATCTACATTAAAATTGACAGACTCAAGTCATTTTTTGGAGAATCAGACTAAACTGGTCACTGTGTGTTTCACACTTTTGAGTGAGTAGTGACAGTCAGTAAAAACTGTTATAACATTTTTTTCTAATAAACATTTAGAAAGTTGTGCCTATATCAGACATGCCTTAATATTTAACTGTGAGACTAAGGTGAAAGAGGAAGTGTACTTAGAAAGAAAAAGTTTGCTTAACTAAGATATTACTAAGGTGTTGATCATGCCATGATGCAATATAAACCACATCCAGTGTGCAGATTAGTGAGAGTGAGAGTGAGAGTGGCTTTCAGATCTTATTTTATTAGTGCTTCATGCAGAATGATAAATGTTAGTAAAACTAAACACATAAGAAATGTAATTGGTGCTTTTTTAAAATAGTGATTGAGAAGCATCAATATTACTGCTGCTGTTAAATATTATCACCACAACTGACAGTTCTCACCATTGTAAACAGGACTTAGCATTTTCTTACTCCAATCAGACGGACAAATTAACAATATTTATATACAGCTAATTATCCAAAAGACAAATATTGTTAATTTGTCTTGCTAACATCCATGACTCATGAGAGCTACCAAAGTTAGCTTAAGTCTAGTAGGTTAGACCAGTGAGCGTTCTTTCACTGCATGATTCAGTTTATTAAAACACATTGAGAATGATCAGAACATTCAAGATATGGGGCAGAAATTTATTTATTTGATGTATTTATATTCATCAGTATTTGAAAAGCAGCATGATAAATGTGATATTGATTTTATACAGCAGTTCAGTAAACAAGAGTTTAATATAAGGACACTTACGTTTTAGACACAATATTGACAGTTTTTGCTCTATTAACAAATATAATTTCATTTTGCATCTCTGATCAACATGATGCTGTTTGGTTTTTCAATGAATCAACCGTTTAAATGATTCGGTTTAATCGCAATGACTCACTTATTAACAGTGACTTGCTTAATTTCACATGTAAAGTATCTATTCATAGATCAATAGATCAAGACACTATTTCTGTAGAAAACTTGAATGTTAGTCTGTGTGATGTTTTCTGAAGCAATATTTTCTGTCACACATGAGGTACATTTGTATTTCTTGAATCTGTCCTGGTGTTTCTAAAGATCGACTGCAGGTTTCAGGAAGTCTTGAGGCTTTAACACAGTCTTTGTTTTTAACTGTCTGTCATCATTCAGTCAGTATGGGGCTCCGTCAACTTCCTCTTGTGCTCTGTGAGTATTATTCTCTCTCTGTATTTCAGTAGGTGTTACAGGGTTTCAGTGGGGTCTTAAAAAGTCTTACACTGTAAAATAATGTTTTAATTTTGATTTCAAGAGGTTTTAAATTTGGGGACGGAAAAACCAGAATTACTATATGGCTGAATGTGACAATTAAACTTCAAAAGGCTAATGTTATGATTTCACTGAATAAACATGAGTGCTGCTCATTCCAAGTCCAGTGCTGTGCTGCTTTGTGTTCTGCTGCAACCGGGGAAAGTTATATTTCTACCAAACGCTTCACCTGCTGGCAGAGAGTGAATGAGCAGTTTCAATAAAACTGTTATTTTGTTCAGAGTTCAAAACGATGTGAAAATCGACCCATGTTTTCACCTTGCAAACACACAGAGATTTAAATTTGAACTGGTGGATCGATAAGAAGACAACGCATTATCAAAATCTAAACATAGGGGTGTGCACTATGTGTGGTATGCGATGATATCGTAATTGTAGTTTTAATGATGTGCGATTTGATATTCTGAGTATATCGTGAAAAGTAAGCACAAAACACCTACAGAGTGCACGCAAACATTAGGTGATGAAGTCTAGCAGTGCGCTTTTGCGCATTTAGAGTTCTTAATCAGCCTATTAAAATGCATTTAGAATTATCACATAATTTAAGATAGGGTATTTGTATAATTTAACATAGTTAAAGGGTTACTAAACCACTGGTCAGAGCCTGACTCCACCCACTGGCAATGTTTGAAACATCGGAGATAGAGGGGACGAACCGAGGGCGGGGCTGAGTGGGTGGGGCATGAACCTGAGACCTGCAGTGACGGATTAATTGACAGTTGCTGTCGCTAAAATGGAAGGTGACTGTATTGACGCAAGTAGCTTTGCAACAGAGCATTTATTTGAAGTAGAGGACTTTTCTCCCCCACCTTCACCAGAAGTGGAGGATGTTGAGGTGTCTGTGTACACAGGGCCAGGGCCTGAGCCATTTCAATTCGAGCCGCTGGTTCAAACTGCGGTCTTAACTCCCGTATCACGATCGGCATCCGACGATGCTAGCAAAGCAGCCGTGCAAGAGAGAATGGGGCCAGTCTCTGAGTAAGGCACTGCATTGCTTTTCAGCGCGAGTTGTGTGGAGAAGCTCATTTCCACCTCCATTGCGTTGGAAAAGCAAAAACTATGCAGTCCAGCATTGCTGTTGCAACCAGCAACACTACACCTACGTATCATCCTGACCACTGTAAATAAATCTACGCCAACTTGAAGCTATCCTAACTGATGCAATACTATGCTACTAGCGTTAACTAACTATGCTTCTAACAATACTAACATTACACTAACAGCTATGCTAATTAACTACATAGGCTGCACGAAATAATCAAAATAACTATATAAATGCTATGCTAAATAAATGCTAAAATACTCTATCGTGATCGTTTTCAATACTCGCAATTCCAACTCCTGACTCACTAAAGTGATTTTGATGGAACAAGATGGTTTTATACTGCCAAGGGCGTGGTGAGCTGGAAACCACCTCAAAAAATCCAATAGGAAAAATCAACTGCAGTAGCCACCATTCAACCTGAAGAGGGCAGCAGTCAGACGTTTTTATACCATATATTGTAGAATTAAAACACTTTATACTCAAATGTCAAAAAAGTTACTTGAATCAATGAACAGCACTAATAAAGCCCCATTCTTACAGATCATTAACTAAAAAAAGTTGGTTTAGGGTTTATTTACTCTGAAAATGATAGTTAAAGGCAGTTCATCATTGAATTCAGTGATATCATCTCTGTTCAGTTTAAATAGTGTCTGTGCATTTATTTGCAATCAAGTCAACGATATCGCTGTAGATGAAGTGACCCCAACTAAGCAAGCCAGAGGCGACAGCGGCAAGGAACCGAAACTCCATCGGTGACAGAATGGAGAAAAAAACCTTTGGGAGAAACCAGGCTCAGTTGGGGGGCCAGTTCTCCTCTGACCAGACGAAACCAGTAGTTCAATTCCAGGCTGCAGCAAAGTCAGATTGTGCAGAAGAATCATCTGTTCCTGTGGTCTTGTCCTGGTGGTCCTCTGAGACAAGGTCTTTACAGGGTATCTGTATCTGGGGCTCTAGTTGTCCTGGTCTCCGCTGTCTTTCAGGGCAGTAGAGGTCCTTTCTAGGTAGAGGTCCTTATCCACCATCTGGTCTGGATACGTACTGGATCCGGGTGACTGCAGTGACCCTCAGATCTGGACACAGACTGGATCTGGTGGCTACGTTGACCTCGGAATAAGAGAGAAACAGACAAATATTAGCGTAGATGCCATTTTTCTAATGATGTAGCAAGTAAATAGGGTTTTATGTGAAGTGTTCCCGGTTCCGGTTTACCTAATTAATGCAGCCTAAAAATCCTTAAACGGATTTGGATATTAAAAGCATATTAGTATGTTATGTGTAAGCCAGGTTAAAGAGATGAGTCTTTAATCTAGATTTAAACTGCAAGAGTGTGTCTATTCTAGGTATTATCAGATTGCCTGAGTTTTGAGATCGTAGCGAACGTAGAGGATTATAATGTAAAAGGAGCTCATTCAAATACTGAGGTGCTGAACCATTCAGGGCTTTATAAGTAATAAACAATATTTTACAATCTATACGATGTTTGATAGGGAGCCAGTGCAGTGTTGACCGAACTGGGCTTATATGGTCATACTTCCTGGTTCTAGTAAGAACTCTTGCTGCATTTTGGACTAGCTGTAGTTTGTTTACTAAGCGTGCAGAACAACCACCCAATAAAGCATTACAATAATCTAACCTTGAGGTCATAAATGCATGGATTAACATTTCTGCATTTGACATTGAGAGCATTGGCCGTAATTTAGATATATTTTTGAGATGGAAAAATGCAGTTTTACAAATGCTAGAAACGTGGCTTTCTAAGGAAAGATTGCGGTCAAATAGCACACCTAGGTTCCTAACTGATGACGAAGAATTGACAGAGCAACTATCAAGTCTTAGACAGTGTTCTAGGTTATTACAAGCAGAGTTTTTAGGTCCTATAATTAACACCTCTGTTTTTTTCAGAATTTAGCAGTAAGAAATTACTCATCGTCCAGTTTTTTATATCGACTATGCATTCCATTAGTTTTTCAAATTGGTTAGTTTCACCGGGCCGTGAAGAAATATAGAGCTGATTATCATCAGCATAACAGTGAAACCTAACACCATGTTTTCTGATGATTTCTCCCAAGGGTAACACATAAAGCGTGAAGAGTAGCGGCCCTAGTACTGAGCCTTGAGGTACTCCATACTGCACTTGTGATCGATATGATACATCTTCATTCACTGCTACGAACTGATGGCGGTCATATAAGTACGATTTAAACCATGCTAATGCAGTTCCATTTATGCCAACAAAGTGTTCAAGTCTATGCAAAAGAATGTTGTGGTCAATTGTGTCAAACGCAGCACTAAGATCCAATAAAACTAATAGAGAGATACACCCACGATCAGATGATAAGAGCGGATCATTTGTAACTCTAAGGAGAGCAGTCTCAGTACTATGATACTGTCTAAATCCTGACTGGAAATCCTCACATATACCATTTTTCTCTAAGAACATAATTGTAAGGATACCACTTTTTCTAATATCTAAGACAGAAAAGGGAGATTCCAGATTGGTCTATAATTTACTAGTTCTTTGGGGTCAAGTTGTGTTTTTTTGATGAGAGGCTTAATAACAGCCAGTTTGAAGGTTTTGGGGACATATCCTAATGACAATGAGGAATTAATAATAGTCAGAAAAGGATCTATGACTTCTGGAAGCACCTCTTTTAGGAGCTTAGATGGTATAGGGTCTAACATACATGTTGTTGGTTTAGTTTATACAAAGTTTATACAATTCTTCCTCTCCTATAGTAGAGAATGAGTGGAACTGTTCCTCAGGGGGTCTATAGTGCACTGTCTGATGCGATACTGTAGCTGACGGCTGAATGGTTGCAATTTTAGCTCTAATAGTATCAATTTTAGAAGTAAAGTAGTTCATAAAGTCATTACTGCTGTGATGTTGGAAAATGTCAACACTTTATTTTTCATTAATTTAGCCACTGTATTGAATAAATACCTGGGGTTATGTTTGTTTTCTTCTAAACGAGAAGAAAAGTAATCGGATCTAGCAGTCTTTAATGCTTTTCTGTAGGATAGGTTACTTTCCCGCCAAGCAATACGAAATACCTCTAGTTTTGTTTTCCTCCAGCTGCGTTCCATTTTTCGATAACTCAGTAAGTCTGTTAAAATGAAGAGATATGATGCGAGGAGTTGGTGTCTCACACATTTAATGGTTGGTACACTGCAACCCGCTCTTCTCATACGTGAGATATCAATTCTTCCTTGGTGTTACAAATAAAGCAAAGACAGAAGAATAACAAGCGGCAGAGCGAACTTATTATCTGTCATGGTTCTCTTTACACAGTCACATAGTCCTTCTACGTCATCAGCACACAGTGCGCCTTAAGTCAAGCGATCAGTCTCTTAAAGGGCACACCACAATATAACTTGATGCATGCAAAACATACAGTTTTGGCCGTTATAGTTTGACAGAGACGAGACAGTCTGCAGAAATTTGTGCATGATAACAAATTCAACTCTTCACGCAATCTTGTATAACATGAGTGCGTGCTATAAAACGTACTGTACAAAAAACAACGAATATATCACTCTGCCGGCGGCACTAACTTCAGCTGCAAACACTGTATTGGGAACAACACTGCCATTTTTAACTCTGTTTACACCGCCTTTCTCTTGTTGTACACACACCAGGGATGTAAATTAACTTTTTTTGTCCACCGTTCGGGAGAAACAGTATGCTATTATTTACCTGCCACAGTGGCCGGTAGGTGAAGCGAGTTTACTGCCACAACACAAAATCACCTGCATTTGGCTGGCGGTGGTGCTAATTTCCATCCCTGGGTCAGTCATTCAGTTTAGTGCTTTGTAATGGTTGGTTTATTTTGCAGTTATTGTCCATGTTGTGTAAAATATATTCAGATAACTCTGCTATTAGTCAGATGTTTTAATTATTAGCTTCCCTTAAAACTGAAACTCACTCAAAGCTCAATCTAGATAGTTCAAGATTTTTATATTTTTAATTTAGCATGTTTAAATCTGATTATTTTTATTATTTACCAGATCAACATAATCTGTGCTCAGATGCAATTCGCTCTAGATTAAATTTTAAAATAACAAATGATAATCTCAGTGTTTAATGATTGTTTCATTTAATGCGTTTTTCTCTTTGTGTTTTAGTACTGATTTCAAACATCTACTCTGGACTATCTGAAGGTGAGTACATTTTTTTCATGTACAGGTGCATCTCATGAAATTAGAATGTCATGGAAAAGTTAATTTATTCCCGTAATTCAAGTCAAACTATGAAACGTGTGTATTAAATAAATTCAATGCATATCAACACTTCATTCTAACCTGATTTAGCATGTTTTCAAAAATCAAGTAACTGATCTTATAGTAAAAAAAAAATTGTTGTTGCACAGAAAGACCAAAAGTCAAAGTGAGCATTAAACCTGATCAACATGTATTCAGTGGAGAGACAGTCACTCTCAGATGTGACATTGATGGTGAAGGAGTCACTAGCTGGAAGTACAGCTGGTATAAAGACGGTTCAGACAGTGTTTTCAGTGAACTACAGGAACACACATTCAGTTCTGTTACTGAGTCTGATGCAGGTAAATATTCCTGTTATGGAGCAGAGAGAAGAGGATCACGAACATCAAACATCAGTGATGAAGTTACACTGACAGTATCAGGTGAGTTTGATCAACGCTTCATAAACACACACAAGTTTAACATGTTATTAATGAGTGATTTCTGTATTTCAGATAAACCCAGACCAGTTTTAAGTGTTTCTCCACAGAAGTGGTTGACTGAAGGAGATCCAGTGACTCTGATCTGTGAGGTTAACGGCTCCTCTACAGACTGGACATTCAGCTGGTTCACTCTAAATGTTTCATCAGGTAAGACATAGTGTGCTTCATGAGATAATATCTGAATGTTTCATAAAAATAAAAATTATAGAAATTAAAAATTTAATAAATAAAATAGTCTGAGCACTGATTATACCAACAAAGGTAATTTAAAAGTCTCATGTAAATATAACTCATCATTTCTAGAGGTAACTCTACACTTTCACTTCATACAGATTACAGAAATCGTTATCAGCTTCTCTCAGACAGCAGCAGAGGAGCTGGAGGAAACTACACGGTCAGTTCTGCTGCTCTAAATCACACAGGAGTTTATGTGTGCAGCGCAGAGAGAGGAAAACTTGCCTATTTCACATGGTACAGCAACGAACAACCACTATGGGTCACTGGTGAGTTCAGGCTGAATCACTGAATGAAATGAGACTCTCCTGAAATTTTACTTGTTCTTTTAAGAGCATGATTTGTGAAATTTGATTCTGTCATAATACAAGGCTACTGCTGAGTTGTGTCAATGGAGAAAGATGCCTTTTCTTCTGGCAGAGATTAAAACAACGGTGGAGGAAGGGGGAAGCAGCATCTCGGGGTGGCACAGACATTTTCATTATTTCAGTGTAAAAATGAGATTAACAATAATGTACTCAACTGTTTTATTGCCCACAACACAACTGAATAACATTTATTTTTTTACTTGATTAGAACTTAGATGATGGTTGATTAAATCAAATCATTAAATATTGGTTTCTTGGAAGGTTTCTTCCAGAACTTCATGAAGTTGTCTCGGGTGTCTTTGGCTAGCTTGCTAATAGCATAATTACAACTGTTATTTTTTGTTTTGAAACAGTGTAGACTGTGTAAAGTGTTAAATCAATAAAACTGTCTTGATTTCCAAACTGTAATTGTCTTCTCAGGTGTTTCTCCTCCAGTCTCTCTGATCATCAGTCCCAACAGAACTCAACACTTCACATCTGTCTCTCTCTCTCTGAGCTGTGAGGACCAGAGTAATTCTGATAGATGGAGAGTGAGAAGATACACAGACAATGAGCGGCTGGAAGATTGTTCATCATCACACTGGGGATCACAAACAGGATCTACATGTACAATCAACTCCACCATCACATTAGACACTGGAGTGTACTGGTGTCAGTCTGAATCTGGAGAGAACAGTCATCCTGTTAATATCACTGTACACCGTGAGTCTGAGTTTCTGTGTGTGTGTGTATATATATATATATATATTTTATAATTATTTTTACTATTTTCATTGTACAATACACAAAGCAGTTAATTAAACAAAAACAGGAAGCATCAGTCTGCATTACAAATAAACACTCAATGATCATGAGATACCAAAAATATAGTTTTGTAAGAAAATGTTAAATTTAAGAAAATTTTTAATCTTTATTATTAAATATGTTATCATATAGTTGCTATATACTATTTACAATCAGCACACATTTCCTCTGTTTGTGTAGCTGATGTGATTCTGGAGAGTCCTGTTCATCCTGTGACTGAAGGAGATTCTCTGACTCTACGCTGTTTATTTCAAAATTCAACCCTACCAATCCTCAGAGCTGATTTCTATAAAGATGGATCACTCATCCAGAGTCAAACTCCAGAGATGATCATCTCTACTGTCTCAAAGTCACATGAGGGTTTCTACTACTGCAAACACCCAGAGAGAGGAGAGTCACCCAAGAGCTGGATCTCAGTCAGAGGTGCAAGTCAATGAAACCATGAGCTGATTTATTTCTTCATATGCTCTCGTTCAGATATAGTGCTTGATAAAGTGTTTCTGTGTCTCTTTTTCAGCGTCTCATTCAGAATCTCAGATCTCTGTCCTCCACACACTCAGTTCTGTACTGACAGTTTGTCCATATCTGATAGTGACAGTCGTGCTGATCTTCAAGTGCTGCAGGATGAGAGGTATAACAACTGAATGATTTATTACATGTCATTATAATCATATTTTACTGAGCAACAATTATTATTATCATTAATGCTGTTTGGTTGAATGTGCATGTGGTCAAATTAACATTTGTGTTTGTGTGCATGCATCACTGTCCTCCTTTGACTTGCAGCTAATGGTTGTTAGATTCAACATGAACCAGAACTTCAAACCCTTGGACTTCTGAGTGAAACAGGATATTCAACAAGAAAACATGTAGAGAAGAACTTGATTTTAAGGAATTGGATTGGCATTACTTACATTTTCTTCTTTGTAATTGCTAAAAAATGATCTGATTTTATGTTGATGACACAGTTACTCGAACTATTGAACTCCATTGAACTCCACCTTCAATACCACGACTTAGGTGCCCTTGAGCAAGGCACCGAACCCCCAGGTGCTCCCCGGGCGCCGCAGCATAAATGGCTGCCCACTGCTCCGGGTGTGTGTTCACAGTGTGTGTGCACTTTGGATGGGTTAAATGCAGAGCACGAATTCTGAGTACAGGTCACCATACTTGGCTGAATGTCACTTTCACTTTCACTTTCACTTTCACTAAACTATTTGTTCATAAACTTTTAGAAGCGCATCTTACATTACTTTTTTCAGTATTATTCTATCATGAAAGTTTAAGTTTAAGTTAAAGTTGAATGTTTTTATTTTGTTCTGCTTTAATATTGTAATCTAGTTCAATTTTTTACAGTATAAGTCTTAGTGCATCTATGTTATGTAGCCTCTGTGATGTTTGCTTGCTTTAAAACCACATGTGAACATGTCATTTGTAAGCATGTTTATTCATTATTCTTTAGTGTATTCTTTATTCATGACTTGTATTGCTGTAAAGCTCTGTAGGTTTTTAATATTTTGAACTGTTTTTAAAAAAAAATGAAAAAGCAGTGCCTTTTAAATTATTGTGGATGCTTTGTTAAAACATTCTTGCAATGTCAAGCCAATCAGATTTTACATGTCAATTAATACTGTATACTGTAATTATTAGTGGTGCTTG
This sequence comes from Carassius auratus, assembly GCF_003368295.1. Classification (NCBI taxonomy): domain Eukaryota; kingdom Metazoa; phylum Chordata; class Actinopteri; order Cypriniformes; family Cyprinidae; genus Carassius; species Carassius auratus. The sequence goes on along the minus strand of NC_039293.1, from coordinate 733,767 downwards.
CTGGAGGCAAAACAGTAATATTATTATCTCTAATACTTATTATGTATGCAGACTTACTGAAATCCTAGTTAAACTTATTATTATTAAGTTGGCTTGAAAAAGTCAACTTACTGAAATCCTATTTAAACTTATTTTTCTGATACAAAATGTTTAAATGTATCTCCTCCTAGAGCTTTCAAGCTAGAACCACCAAACTCAGGTCAGACCTTCAGACTGGTCTGACTCATGTTGCTATATCTTTTCTAACTCATCCGGATTATGTTTTTTTTTGTAAACCAGACTACTAAAACCACCTAAAACCCCATAGACTTTCATTTAGGGGGTGATTTTAGATCATTTTTAGATAATAAGACTTATAATGATTTTTAGTTGTCTACTGCCAATAGCAAAGCTTAAAACTCCCTACTGAAAATACAGCTAAAACCAGCCTAAGCTGATCGGTTTCTTTGGCTGGTTTCCTAAGCTATTGTCAAGCTGGTCTTATCTGGTTTTTGCTGGGTTTTTTTTGATGAATCAACTGGTTTTTGCTGGTTTTATACTACCATCACATTTGCTAGTCATGCTAACAACATGCTAGACACTTGCTAATCATGCTAACAATATGTTAGCAACATGTTAGTCACTTGCTAATCATGCTAGCAACATGATAGTCATGCTAGCAACATGCTAGTCACTTGCTAACAACATTCTAAGAGAGAAGAAAAGTAATCGGCTCTAGCAGTTTTTTTTTCAATTCGCTTATTTTAGTTTCATTAAAACAACCTTCTCATAAGAGTCATTTATTCAGTAATTGTATTAGTTATCACATTGTATCATTATTTATATAAATTATCTACATTAAAATGAGCCGACTCAAGTCATTTGTTGGAGAATCAGACTAAACTGGTGACTGTACAGGTATGTTTCACACTTTTGACTGAGCAGTGACAGTCAGTAAAAACTGTTATTACATTTTTTTCTTATAAACGTTTAGAAAGATGTGCCTACTAGTAATGCTTCAATATTTAACTGTGAGACTAAGGTGAAAGAGGAAGTTCTTGACAAAGACAAATGGTTTGCTTAACTAAGAAATGACTAAGAAGTTGATCATGCCATGATGCAATATAAACCACATGCAGTGTGCAGAGAAGATCATAGAGTGGCTTTCGGATCTTGTTTTATTAGTGCTTCATTCAGAATGAGAAAGGTTAGATTGACATGCCCACATTCAGTTATAGTCATAGCGCCACCTATTGGCAACAGGAAGTGACATATTTTACACTGCGATGAACTACTCCTAGAAATTTTATGACATCAATGTCTTTTTTGTTGTCAGTCTAATCTAAAGGCCTGTGCGAAGTTCAATTGTGAAGATCTTGAGTTTTCGATAAAAGGCGTGTCCATGGTGCCATGACGAAGTTCGATGTCTTGCCATGGGAATAAAAGATGTTATAACTCATGCATAAAATGTCTGATCTCCCCTATACTTCACATGTGTGATAAGAGTCCTGGCCTGAACACATCTGAAGGCAAATATTCCATCGGGTGTGGCAAAATGGCTCGACAGCACCACCTATACACTTTCAACGGAGTGCGACTCGAGCTATGTTTCATGTACATGTACGAAAATTGGTACACACCATTGATGCGCGGGTTGATCCAAAATGAGCAGGTGTCTGTGGTCACGAGTCAGGTTATCCGCAGTTACGAGTTATCCAAAAATATGTTTAATGATATTCGGGTCGCGGTTGGTCGGTTCGTTTGAAATAAAAATGCCAATTAAACCTTTGTAATTTATATTTATATAGTACTTTTGAAATACATAGGCCTACACTTTATTGGCTGAATAACTGGCATGAAGAGAGACTGACGTAGAGATGGAGGCGGCAAAGAAGACTGCATGGGGAGTCAACTTCATCTTTGCAGCAACACAGAAAACACCAGTTTATTACTAAACAATTAAATGACTCCTTGCATATTTTCGAACCAGCAGGCCATTCTAGGTTGAGGGAGACCCCACGGAATGAGCGAGCGAGTCGGGATATTCAGAAGTGCGCTCTCCGCTCACGAGCTCTGATCGGAACAAACCTGAGCCTCAATGTCTGCTGACCTTGCAGAAACATGCAAATAGACATAGCCAGACTAGACTATTTTAGTACAAATTATGAGCTTACTGACGACTTTTTATAATTCTTGACAAAATTCTAATATATTAAGTTTTGTTGTTGTTTTTTTGGCCTAGTTAGTTTTGCCTTTGTTCCTATGGCCCAATGACACTACGATGAGCATTTACTGCTTTTTCAACATGCAGGTCAGGAAGCGGGTCAGGTACAATATTTTATTTTTATTTTTTTGAGGTCCGAGTTGCGGGCAGGTTAGTTGAAAACGTCGGTCGGGTGCGGGTTATTAATACACTGACCCGCGCATCACTGGTACACACATGTAACACACCAATATCTACGAAAAAGTCCCTTGGTACGAAATCTGAATCCCAACAGGAAGTTGGTTATTTTGAATTTTCTCTCAAAATTTGTGTTGTTTTTGCCATTTATAGGGGTTGTACTTTAACGAACTCCTTCTAAAGATTTATTCAGATCAACACCAAACTTGGTCAGTGTAATCTAAAGCCATTTGCGATGTTAAATTGCTAAGATCTTGAGGTTTCTTTAAAGGGTGTGTCCATGGCGGCCTGACAAATTTCGATGTTTCGCCATGAAAAAGGAAGTTGCTGTAACTCAGACATACAATGTCCAATCTGCCCCAAACTTTACATGTTTGATATGACTCTTGACCTGAACAGATCTACATGCCCACATTCAGTTATAGTCATAGCGCCACCTATTGGCAACAGGAAGTGACATATCTTACACTGCGACGAACTACTCCTAGAAATTTTTTTAGATTAATGTAGTTTTTGTGGTCAGTTTAATCTAAAGGCCTGTGCAATGTTAAATTGTGGAGATCTTGAGTTTTTGCAAAAGGGTGTGTCCATGGCGCCATTACAAAATTTGATGTCTCGCCACAGCAAGAGAAGTTGTAACTCAGGCATAAAATCTTCCCCAAACTTCACGTTCGATAAGAGTCCTGGCCTGAACACATCTGAAGGCCAATATTCCTTTATAACGATAGCGCCACCTGCTGGCAACAGGAAGATTGGCACAAATATGGAATATACTTTGATATATTCCAATTATATTTATGACTTTAAATACATATTTCTCACTGTTCACCTTTTTACTAAAGCCACTCACTGCTGGTGAGCCCGGGTGCGAGGGCCCGTTCATCGCTGCTTGCAGCTTTAATTTAATATTGAAATCAAAAAAAAAAAAAAAAAGAGGCACATTTCTCGTTTTTCATTTGCTAAAACAAAACTAAAAATCAAGAATTCTGCTTCATGTTTTGTTTTTACGTTCAGGGACAGAAAATAAATTACTTCAGAATAATTAATATTCAATCTCTACATGTGGGCAGGATTTAAATGCCCCTATCTGCTGATTGGTCAACTAAACATTACGACATAATAATAGTTCTTAAAAATATATTAATAGTATTCCACTTCTGTGGAGTCTTATGTGTTTATTTCTCCTACATTTGATCTCTTTCTCTTCATCAAACAGTCAGATTAACAAATGACCTTTTGGTTATTTGGCAAACCGCCTGTTTTATTATAATATCCACCTATCAAAATCTGTGTGGCAAAGCTGCGCGCGTGACCACTATCAATTTATGTGACTAGGCATGGGCCGGTAAGAGATTTTGATGGTATGATAACCTTAAGCAAAATATCAAGGTTTCACAGTATTATGGAATTGTTTTTACACCTCTGAAATGTATTATTTTTAAATGACTTTGTAAAAAAAAAAGTAATAATAATTAATTTCCTCTGGACACAATATATTTTGTTTTTGAGCAACATACAGAATATTAGAAAAAGTAGAATTAGTATCTTTTTTTTTTCTTTGATTTGTTTCCTAAAAAAGACTAGTAAATAAAATCTAACATCATTATTTAACCTAAAGCTGTAATTACACTTATATAATTTTAGTTATATAATTCATCTACATATCATATCATTTCATATCATTAAGTTATACAATAATAATCATACACATAATCTGATTTAATAATAACCCAATTTGAAGCAAAAACAACATTTTCTTACAAGCTTTATGAAATTGTACTACATGCCTGAAGGAAACAAACAGCAGAAGCTCTGAATGAGATGCAGATTCACTCTCTGACAGCAGGAGGCAACACTATATGAGTGGAAACACTATACAGAGAAGATAAAAAGAAAATACCATGTAAACTTTTCTGAAGACAGTCAGCTCCCCTCAGAAACACACTCATATCAACCCTCAAATCAATATTGAGGATTTTGTTCCAATAGCTTATGAATCATGAACAGTAAGTGATCTGCCTGCTACAGTATCTTATATATATATATATACAGGTCCTTCTAAAAAAATTAGCATATTGTGAAAAAGTTCATTATTTTCCATAATGTAATGATAAAAATTTAATTTTCATATATTTTAGATTCATTGCACACCAACTGAAATATTTCAGGTCTTTTATTGTTTTAATACTGATGATTTTGGCATACAGCTCATGAAAACCCCAAATTCCTATCTCAAAAATTAGCATATCATGAGAAGGTTCTCTAAACGAGCTATTAACCTAATCATCTGAATCAACTAATCAACTCTAAACACCTGCAAAAGATTCCTGAGGCTTTTAAAAACTCCCAGCCTGGTTCATTCAAAACCACAATCATGGGTAAGACTGCTGACCTGACTGCTGTCCAGAAGGCCATCATTGACACCCTGAAGCGAGAGGGTAAGACACAGAAAGAAATTTCTGAATGAATAGGCTGTTCCCAGAGTGCTGTATCAAGGCACCTCAGTGGGAAGTCTGTGGGAAGGAAAAAGTGTGGCAAAATACGCTGCACAACGAGAAGAGGTGACCGGATCCCGAGGAAGATTGTGGAGAAAGACCGATTCCAGACCTTGGGGGACCTGCGGAAGCAGTGGACTGAGTCTGGAGTAGAAACATCCAGAGCCACCGGGCACAGGCGTGGGCAGGAAATGGGCTACAGAGAAGCAGCACTGGACTGTTGCTCAGTGTCCAAAGTACTTTTTCGGATGAAAGCAAATTTTGCATGTCATTCGGAAATCAAGGTGCCAGCGTCTGGAGGAAGACTGGGTAGAAGGAAATGCCAAAATGCCTGAAGTCCAGTGTCAAGTACCCACAGTCAGTGATGGTCTGGGTGCCATGTCAGCTGCTGGTGTTGGTCCACTGTGTTTTATCAAGGGCAGGGTCAATGCAGCTAGCTATCAGGAGATTTTGGAGCACTTCATGCTTCCATCTGCTGAAAAGCTTTATGGAGATGAAGATTTTGTTTTTCAGCATGACCTGGCACCTGCTCACAGTGCCAAAACCACTGGTAAATGGTTTACTGACCATGGTATTACTGTGCTTGATTGGCCTGCCAACTCTCCTGACCTGAACCCCATAGAGAATTTGTGGGATATTGTGAAGAGAAAGTTGAGAGACGCAAGACCCAACACTCTGGATGAGCTTAAGGCCGCTATCGAAGCATCCTGGGCCTCCATAACACCTCAGCAGTGCCACAGGCTGATTGCCTCCATGCCACGCCGCATTGAAGCAGTCATTTCTGCAAAAAGATTCCCGACCAAGTATTGAGTGCATAACTGAACATAATTATTTGAAGGTTGACTTTTTTTTGGTATTAAAAACACTTTTTTTTTTATTGGTCGGATGAAATATGCAAATTTTTTGAGATAGGAATTTGGGGTTTTCATGAGCTGTATGCCAAAATCATCAGTATTAAAACAATAAAAGACCTGAAATATTTCAGTTGGCGTGCAATGAATCTAAAATATATGAAAGTTAAATTTTTATCATTACATTATGGAAAATAATGTACTTTTTCACAATATGCTAATTTTTTGAGAAGGACATATATATATATAGCACACAGTCAGACAGACATGAAGCCCTCCCTCCCTTTCCACTTGTGTTTGTCATGGTGTGGGGGAGAATGGTGATGATAAACAAAATGTTAATCTACATGTGCCTCGGATATACAGCTAATTATCCAAAAGACAAAATTTGTTAACATCCATGACTCATGGGAGCTACCAAAGTTAGCTAAAGTTTAGCTATGGTAATAGGATGTCTAGTAGGTTAGACCAGGGCGTGTTCTTTCACTGCATGATTCAGTTTATTAAAACACATTTAAATGATCAAAACATTCAAGATCAAGGGCAGAAATTTATTTATTTTATGTATGTATATTCATCAATATCACGCGAAGACAGATAAATGTGATAAATATTGATTTTATACAGCAGTTCGATAAACAAGAGTTTAATATTAGGACACTTACGTTTAAGACACAATATTGACTGTTTTTGCTTGACTTTTGTTTTTGCTCGACAACAAATATAATTCCATTTTTGCATCTCTGAGCAACATGATGCTGTTTTGTTCCTGAATGATTCAATTGTTTAAATGATTTGGTTCAGTCGCAAAAACAATATTTTCTGTCAAACATGAGGTACATTTGTATGTCTTGTATCTGTGCTGGTGTTTCTAAAGCTCTGACCGCAGTTTTCAGGAAGTCTTGAGACTTGAACACAGTTTGTGTCTTTAACTGTTTGTCATCATTCAGTCAGTATGGGGCTCCATCAACTTCCTCTTGTGCTCTGTGAGTATTATTCTCTCTCTGTATTTCAGTAGGTGTTACAGGGTTTCAGTGGTGAAGTCTTAAATTTAGTTGTATCAAATTTAAGGCCTTAAAAAGTCTTAAGTTGTACAAGAAAGTCTTAACTATGATTTCAAGAGGTCTTAAATTTGGGGACGGAAAGACCAGGATTGCTATATAGCTCATTGTGACAATTAAACTTCAAAAGGCTAATGTTATGTTTTCATTGAATAAACATGAGCACTGCAAGTTCAAAGTCCAGTGCTGTGCTGCTTTGTGATACACTTTCACTTAGCTGTGCACTATAGACTCTTGCACATCTGCACAATGGTCAGTTTACATTCATCTGCACTCAACTCCCTCAATGTGCACCAAAAACACCGCACAAAACCACATATTCTGACATAATATCTGCTCTGATCACCTCAATTGTACACAAGCACTATTCTTAAACTCTAACATTTCTTACATTCCTACAATTTCACATTTCTACCTCATTTAACACTTATGTCTTGTTATATTTATTGTGCTGCTCGTCATGCTTCTTGCTCGTTATATTTAATGTGCTCTTCTGTCTGATCCCTGTTGTCATGAACACATCTGTATACTTGTTTTCTCATTGTTTTTGCACCTTTGTCCATCAGAAACAAAATTTTTACTGTTATCAATGTACTTTCAGGGAAGAACTTGTCAGCAAATCTACTCCACAGCACATCAGCGAAAGCAGTTGACAGTTACAGAAGGGTATATATTATTCTTTTAAAACAAATATATTATTATATATTAATCTTATCTGTATTTTTATGTTCTACTGTTAGTGTTATCTGTATGCACCAAGGGTCTGAGAGTAATGCAGTTGCAATTCTCTGTATGTATGTGTTGTACATGTGGAAGAATTGACAATAAAGAAGACTTCGACATTTTTGACTTGATTTTTGACTGATACAGATCAGCACCTTCTCAGAAGTCTACATTCCCTCAACAGAGTGAACGTGATGTAAAATCGAATTCATGCATCATACACATGTTTGACAGGATGAAGATGGACTCATGGTTGATTTCAATACAGATAATATTAATATTTAATATTATTTTTATCAGTACTATTTAAAATCCTGAGCTTAAATTTGTCTTCCAGCCTGACCAGCTGAAAGCCACCAAAAAGCTCACAAAGTTTAGGAATAAAGCCAATGTCTGCAAACATTTTGAATTTTAATATGGCAGATGTTGAATCTTTGTTGTTTCCTGTAGCGCCACAGCAGGACCAAGAAGACAATGAATAAAAATGTGTCACTCCTATAGTCTCTTCATTTGCATGGGATTGAAACAAATGAAATGTAGATTTGACAACAACAACGACAATTTTACAATTTTATACAAATATACTGACACACAACTAAAAGTAAAGTTTACATTGTAGAGTTCAAGTGCAACAGGAGTTTAGATCAGTACGTTTCTGCAGATAGCAGTTGTTACCCGGTGGGAAAGATCAGTCAAACATGATAGGGCTTTGTTGCAGATTAAGGCTCAATCCAGTGGAAGAATAGTTTTAAAAAGCTGCCAGGTCATGAAGCCATGATTACATGATTTAATAATGAATAATAACCAGACTGAAATAACTGAAACAGCTACTAATATAATAATGATAATAAAAATGAAGACTATTCATTACTATAATAATTATGTAATTATATATATATATATATGTGTGTGAACATTTTTTTGAATAAAAAAAAAAACAAAACAAATATTTACTGTACACTTTTTCTTTTAAAGATGACTCTTAAAGACTATTTCCAGGTTTTCAAGGGACCTGCAACAAATACAAGTGATATCAAGAAGACAAAGAAAACTTGGTACAAAAGCAAAACCACACTCAACTGTCAGAAAGAAAGTCCCACTAAATTATCAAATAATATAAGGGCACACAAGGGCTTCCATCACTAATATAAAGTAATGGTGAATCAAGTGCTCTGTTCAGTATTTCAAAGATTATACAGCACTGATATTTCTGGTCTCCACCTCTTCAGCGTGAATTCATCAACACCTGAGCACATACTGTACATCAAATCGCTAGATCCAGTAACAGCACAGGAATGTATATGAACAAATGTTTATGCACTTTTTTTTCATTCTTAGATTTACAGAAATAGTTGTAGATTTACTGTATTTCTACAGTTTCTGTAGTTCCTTCACTTTCCTAAAGTGCGACATTCACCTTGTGTTTCCATCTACAATCCTGTGTACATAATGTCTGAACTCGCAGTGGTTTTGCCTAGAAGATGCCAAGAGTAGGAAAACTTCATTAGGAATAAAACAAAAACAAAATTAGGAACATATAATGCAAATTTCACCCCAGAGTCCTTTAGCCCTGATGTACATTACTTGTATGATCATTTTTAAGTGTACCTTTGTATCCTTTGATTTTTTTCAGCTTCTTTATGGACTTCATTTCACAATCAGCATAGGTGAGTTCAGTAGGTACATTTACACTGACTACAATGAAAAACAGACAAAAGACACTTGCTTTAAACAAAGTTAACTTATAAATCATTTTAATTGATTATTTAGAAAAGAACTGTTGATTTGGGAAAATGTAATCATGACAAAAAGTAAATACCAAAGGTGTTGTGGCATGAGAAATCAAACTTTCCTTGATCTTTTGGCATATAACCATGTAATATACCAAAACAATGCATGTTTCAAAGCTTAAATTGGCCTTCTATTTAAAAACAGCATTGGCCCTGCTCACTGATGTTCAGTCTTTGTATACTTTAGGCTTTAATCTGTAAAGCAACAATGGTAACTAGAATTAAAAGTTAGTGAACTAACTTTGATGTTGGCTTGGCCATCTTGGCCATGGGGCAAAAGAGCCACAGTACTTGTGTGCCCAACATTCTTGAGTTGTCCCGCTGCAAAAAAAATACCATAAAAAAATACACCTGCAACAGTCTTTTTCCATGGTCCCTTGCTTTTTTCTTTTTAAATAAAAAGCCTAGGCTATGATAACAGCTACAACAGGGTTGTCTAGTTGAATGCGAAATAAGTCATGCAAAAACCATAATCTCCTTAATACCATTCAATTTAATCTTATTTTAATAGTACTGACAACATATTTTAAGTTATCACACATTACTGAAAAATTAAAGAAGGGACACTATATATAGTATACTTCGGCGAGTCAACAGCTAAACAAAAAGTCCTGTTTCATTACAAAATACTGTAACTTATAAACTTTATACTATCACCACAAAATTGTAATTACTATTTATTATAAAATAAATATTTCATAAAACTGAAACTTAAATATATTATTTCTATAGGCTATACAAAACAGAAAAGAAAAAAGACTAAATAATAAGGCTGAATAAGCTGATCTATAGCATGTTAAATGGTGGTTGCCTGTCTATGGATGGTACACCCCAACCACTAAGCTCACAGAAGTGGTTTGACCCAAGTCCTCAGCAGCCAATGACATTGACCTCTTCAAACTGATTTTTAAGGTGTACTTCAGTGTATTTCACGTGAAATACATGTTAAATACCCGCTGATTTTTCACTTGTAAACAACACTATTTAACACGTTAAATAATATTGGATATAACATTGGAGTAATATAGTATTTTAAGAAGCTCTTAAAAATATATATAAATGACTTTACCATGTTGTGCAGCGCCGATAAATAAATAATATTAAATACGTGTTGTCTACGCATGAAATACACGTATTTAACGTGTTGTTGACGCGTTAAAATTCACGTGTATTTGACACTCTTGGCCTTCCATACACATTAGATATAATGAAAGGAGACGTGAAAAAAGGACATCGCTTTGTTTGGATATGGATTACTTTATCACAGAATATTTGTTCGGGAGCACTTGTTTAGTTTAAAAGTAGACATGTCAAGCTTTCTATAGATATAGATATATCTCTCGTCTCTTCGTTGAGTATTCATGGAGTTACAGTTTATTTTAATGACGTGTTTGTAAATGAAGATCATCGCAGACCAAGGCTGCAGACAGCACACCTTGTTTGTTATCTTTATTTTATAAGTGCCCAAAGTTTTGTTGTTATTATGTTTGTATCCAAAAAAAGTAGACCCTTTACAGAGACACGTTAAAATTCACGTTTATTTGACCCTCTTGGCCTTCCATACATTAGACGTGAAAAAAGGACATTGCGTTGTTTTGATATGGATTACTTTATCACAGAATATTTGTTCGGCAGCACTTGTTTGTTTTAAAAGTAGACATGTCAAGCTTTCTATAGATATATCTCTGTCTCTTCGTTGAGTATTCATGGAGTTACAGTTACTTTTTCCCCTCGATGTCAAATGATATTTCGTTTTGCACGGCTCAACAAACACCTGGATTTTGCTCTTGTTTTGTTCTAATGAGTGGATTGTGTGCATTAATATTTTAAGAAGCTCTTAAAATATATATATAAATGACTTTACCATGTTGTGACGATGGATAGATGTGACGTTCAGAACTTCAGCCTGACAGATAAAATCTCACAAGCACATATAAACACTCATTTTAATGTGTATAATATATTCTTCTAATTGTTTTGTGCCGTTTCGCTGCAGGGTTTTAATGTGAAAGGCTGTGAATTCTCTATTTAGACTTGTTCAGAGAAATACATTGCGAGCTCGCGGACAACAGTTCAGAAACATCTGAATTCAGCTATTGCTGTGTTCTAACGTGTGGATTGCGTGCAATCGTCGATATAATTTAATTATAAAAGGTCTTAAATAAGAATAAATTCGCTCTTTGTGAGCTCCGTGGAGACAGCCTGAGCTGAGCAGCCGTGATTCTTCTCTCGTCTGTCTGACTTCTCTCTGCCCAGACATCCAGTGTTCAACTGGCATAAAGTTGGCTTGACGTTGGACGTTGGATATTCGCAAATCTAGGGACCGTCTCTAAAGTTACACGAGAAACTACTATACACTTCTCTAACGTCAATAGCATGCAAGGAGAATGACTAACAGTCACGAAAACAACTTTTAACTGTTCATCCAGGTGTCAACTATAATGCACACCTTTTATATTTTTTGATAATTATTAAAATAAACTGTAAATCATGTGGAAAACAATTGCTACTTTTCATTACCGAATGGACTTAAATACAAATTGAAAGCTCAATAACATTTGAACAGAATGATTCACTTTCATAAAACATACTGTAAAGTGTTCATCTAGGTGTCAGCTACAATGCACACCTTTTATATTTTTCATAATTATTCAAATAGACTGTAAATCATGTGTAAAATATTGCTACTTTTCATTACCGAATGGGCTTAAATACAAATTTAAAGCTCAATAAAAATTGAACAGGATGACTCACTTTCATAAAACACACTGTAAAGTGTTCATCTAGGTGTCAGCTATAATGCACACCTTTTATATTTTTCATAATTATTCAAATAAACTGTAAATCATCTGTAAAATATTGCCATTTTTCATTACCGAATGGACTTAAGTACATATTTAATGCTCAATAGCATTTGAACAGAATGACTCACATTCATAAAACATAATGTAAAACTTTTTTAATTTTCATAATTATTAAAATAAACTGTAAATCAAATGTAAAATACTCCATAATTTAATGCTCAATAGCACTTTTGTCTGATAATAATAAAAATAAGCTAAATTGCTGATCTATATGATGTAGCTTATGTTTTCAAATAATGTAGTTTTTGTAAAAAAAAAAAAAACTAAAGGAAAGGAAACTAAATTTACTTGAAAGGAAGATATAAGTACTTTAAACTGCTTGCTAAATTATCATTAAAAATGAGGCCCATGTTATTATGACAACTGATGTCATGTGACTCGGCTTCTATCAAGTATGTTTTTGAAAGGGAGTCATTCTGTTCAATTTTTATTGAGCTTTAAATTTGTATTTAAGCCCATTCGGTAATGAAAAGTAGTAATATTTTACACATAATTTACAGTCTATTTGAATAATTATGAAAAATATAAAAGGTGTGCATTATAGCTGACACCTAGATAAACACTTTACAGTATGTTTTATGAATGTGAGTCATTCTGTTCAAATTCTATTGAGCTTCAAATTATGGCATATTTTACATTTGAGCCCATTCGGTAATGAAAAATAGCAATATTTTACATATGATTAACAGTTTATTTGAATAATTATGAAAAATCTGAACGGTGTGGCTTTTAGTTGACACCTAAATGAACACCTTACAGTATGTTTTATGAATGTGAGTCATTCTGTTCAAATTCTATTGAGCTTTAAATTATGGCATATTTTACATTTGAGCCCATTCGGTAATGAAAAATAACAATATTTTACAAATGATTTACAGTCTATTTGAATAATTATGAAAAATATAAAAGGTGTGCATTATAGCTGACACCTAGATAAACACTTTACAGTATGTTTTATGAATGTGAGTCATTCTGTTCAAATTCTATTGAGCTTCAAATTATGGCATATTTTACATTTGAGCCCATTCGGTAATGAAAAATAGCAATTGTTTACATATGATTAACAGTTTATTTGAATAATTATGAAAAATCTGAATGGTGTGGCTTATAGTTGACACCTAAATGAACACCTTACAGTATGTTTTATGAATGTGAGTCATTCTGTTCAAATTCTATTGAGCTTCAAATTATGGCATATTTTACATTTGAGCCCATTCGGTAATGAAAAATAGCAATTGTTTACATATGATTAACAGTTTATTTGAATAATAATGAAAAATCTGAATGGTGTGGCTTATAGTTGACACCTAAATGAACACTTTACAGTATGTTTTATGAATGTGAGTCATTCTGTTCAAATTCTATTGAGCTTCAAATTATGGCATATTTTACATTTGAGCCCATTCGGTAATGAAAAATAGCAATTGTTTACATATGATTTACAGTCTATTTGAATAATTATGATAAATATAAAAGGTGTGCATTATAGCTGACACCTAGATGAACACTTTACAGTATGTTTTATGAATGTGTGTCATTCTGTTCAATTTTTATTGAGCTTTAAATTTGTATTTAAGCCCATTCGGTAATGAAAAGTAGCAATATTTTACACATGATTTACAGTCAATTTGAATAATTATGAAAAATATAAAAGGTGTGCATTATAGCTGACACCTAGATGAACACTTTACAGTATGTTTTATGAAAGTGAGTCATTCTGTTCAAATTCTATTGAGCTTCAAATTATGGCATATTTTACATTTGAGCCCATTCGGTAATGAAAAATAGCAATATTTTACATATGATTTAAAGTTTATTTGAATAATTATGAAAAATCTGAATGGTGTGGCTTATAGTTGACACCTAAATGAACACCTTACAGTATGTTTTATGAATGTGAGTCATTCTGTTCAAATTCTATTGAGCTTTAAATTATGGCATATTTTACATTTGAGCCCATTCGGTAATGAAAAATAGCAATATTTTACATATGATTAACAGTTTATTTGAATAATTATGAAAAATCTGAATGGTGTGGATTATAGTTGACACCTAGTTGAACACTTTACAGTATGTTTTATGAATGTGAGTCATTCTGTTCAAATTCTATTGAGCTTCAAGTTATGGCATATTTTACATTTGAGCCCATTTGGTAATGAAAAATAACAATATTTTACACATGATTTACAGTCTATTTGAATAATTATGATAAATATAAAAGGTGTGCATTATAGCTGACACCTAGATGAACACTTTACAGTATGTTTTATGAAAGTGAGTCATCCTGTTCAATTTTTATTGAGCTTTAAATTTGTATTTAAGCCCATTCGGTAATGAAAAGTAGCAATATTTTACACATGATTTACAGTCTATTTGAATAATTATGAAAAATATAAAAGGTGTGCATTATAGCTGACACCTAGATGAACACTTTACAGTATGTTTTATGAATGTGAGTCATTCTGTTCAATTTTTATTGAGCTTTAAATTTGTATTTAAGCCAATTCGGTTATGAAAAGTAGCAATATTTTACACATGATTTACAGTCTATTTGAATAATTATGAAAAATATAAAAGGTGTGCATTATAGCTGACACCTAGATGAACACTTTACAGTATGTTTTATGAAAGTGAGTCATCCTGTTCAATTTTTATTGAGCTTTAAATTTGTATTTAAGCCCATTCGGTAATGAAAAGTAGCAATATTTTACACATGATTTACAGTCTATTTGAATAATTATGAAAAATATAAAAGGTGTGCATTGTAGCTGACACCTAGATGAACACTTTACAGTATGTTTTATGAAAGTGAATCATTCTGTTCAAATGTTATTGAGCTTTCAATTTGTATTTAAGTCCATTCGGTAATGAAAAGTAGCAATTGTTTTCCACATGATTTACAGTTTATTTTAATAATTATCAAAAAATATAAAAGGTGTGCATTATAGTTGACACCTGGATGAACAGTTAAAAGTTGTTTTCGTGACTGTTAGTCATTCTCCTTGCATGCTATTGACGTTAGAGAAGTGTATAGTAGTTTCTCGTGTAACTTTAGAGACGGTCCCTAGATTTGCGAATATCCAACGTCCAACGTCAAGCCAACTTTATGCCAGTAAGTTATTTTTCTAACTTCGCTCGGTGTTTCACTATGGGAATCGCTTTGGGCGTGACCAACTACGGAAGCTCCTATGCCACCACGTCTGTCTTTGACAGACAGGTCGACCTGAGATCAGGCTCCGCCCCCACCTATATTACTCAGGTCGACCCCTACGAAGTCATTCTCGCTTTCTTCCCGTGAGGGACTACAAGCTCTCTCAGCAAGTCCGAACTTTTCGCTGATTTCGCTTAACTGTTCAACTGGCGGGCCGTCATTGGAGTACGCTACCGAACGCGACATCAGTGGATTGGATTGGTACTGTGCTGAGTGTCACACCGAATAGTGTCCGCGTCAAGGCGAGCTATTCTGTTCAGATTATCGCGTGTTATCACGACGATAGGATTTTCAGTGGTGTCAAGCCACCATAGGCTTTACGCGTCAGGGCGAGCCGCGAAAAGGGCTAACTACCCCGTGAACCATTAATCGGACTAACGTGTTACGACGAGTCTTCGAATCTCTCTTTCTCTCTCCAGCCGTCATGTCGACAGTCATTACCCCCGCCAAAGGGAATGAGTCGAAGAAGGAACCCGCACCCCGCCCGTGTCCATCATCATGTGGAGCAACCGTCTCGGGCAGGGATCCCCATCCCATGTGCATTGTGTGCATGGGCGCCAAGCACGCTCAAACGTCGCTTGCGGACCCACAAACGTGCGTTCACTGTGCGTCATTGCCGGTTAAAATTTTGGAGAGAAGGCTGAGAGTGGCGGTGGCTAGTCAGCAGGACCCATGTCTGGCTGGAACCATCGCGAAAACTAAGGCTAACGATCATCAGCGAGCTACTACGACGAGCTGGGCTGAGATGATGGAAGCCGAATCCCCGGATATGCCTCCTCTGTTCGATGGCCTTCTCGCACACGAGGATGAGGAGCCGGGAGACGAGGACGCAGAGGGCGATGCTAACTCTGACCTCCTCGACTTGGACATGGACGAAGAGGAGGAGGAAGACAACTCTCTCTTCCCTGTCCAGCAGTCTAGACCTCCTAGCGCGACTGACACTGGCTCGCAGGCAGACAGTAACCTGCACGAGGTATGCAAGCGAGCCGCGGCAAAACTGGGCCTAGCGTGGCCCGCGGCCCAGGATTCAGAGGGAGCAGAGAGGGACCTTTATGACGGGAAAAGGCTACCGCCTGCTCTAACCACAACGAGACAACTCCTACCCGCCGTGCCGGCGTGCATGAAGGAGATGTCCCGCCATTGGGGAAGCCCCTTTAAGAGCAAGCTCCCGACCAAGGGATGCTCTAAACTTGAGATCCAAGGAATGGGAGAGCTGGGGCTGGCCGGACCCCCAGCGATAGAGTCTTCAGTGGCCTATCACCTCCATCCATATCGTCGATCTATTTCTGCCTCTTCCCAAATTTCGCTGCCGAACAAGATGGAGCGCCTGACCGCGTCCATCTATCAGAGGATGTACAAGTATGCGGCGCAGTCAGTGTGCTCGCTGAACGCGGTGACTTTACTGTCAGCGTACCAGGCGGAGATTTTGGAGGAGATGGGGCGACAATTAGATACAGGAGTGCCGAACCCAGCTCTCTGGGACGAGATATGTGTGGTAAACGACCTAATTCTC
Organism: Carassius auratus; assembly: GCF_003368295.1. Taxonomy (NCBI): domain Eukaryota; kingdom Metazoa; phylum Chordata; class Actinopteri; order Cypriniformes; family Cyprinidae; genus Carassius; species Carassius auratus. Next base: position 716,879 of record NC_039293.1, on the reverse strand, counting down.
CGCTCTTCTCGTGGCGCGGTTCAGGGCTGTGGCCGTGTTATGGGCTTGGCCGTTTCAGGTGAGAGAGCGTTATGGCTGAACCTGTCTGGTTTAGGCGACGCTCAAAAAGCTGAGGTGATGGACGCTGCGTTCGACCCAACTAAGGGCCTTTTCGGACCAGCTCTCGAGAAAATGAGAGAAACCAGCACCCTCAGGAAACAGGAGGACGAGGCTTTTAACCTCTGTTTACCGCGCAAGCAAACACCGCGACCACCCTCTCAGCCAGCACGGCAAGGTTTTGCAGCAGCCGCTGCGGCGAGAGGAAGGCAGACGGGAGCTAGGAGTGTGAGACCGCCTCCCAGCGGACAGCAAGTGGGCTATCGTCCGAGATCTGATGGCTCCGGACCCGGGGGGAAACATTCATTTGCGGCCGCGGCGGCGAGAAACCGCCCACCCCACCCCGAGGATCGGAAGAAGAAGCGTGCGACCTGACACGCGAATGTTCCCCGTCACTTCTCTCTCCGCCCGCAAAGAGAAAGAGGGGGTCCAGCCCTGTTGTTCTCAGTTCAGTAAGGGCTCCAGCTATAAGCAATCAAGTTCAAAACGTTCTCAAGTGTCACCAAGCACTTACACTGGGTTTTCAAACGCCCATCAGTTCAGGGGAATGTTTAATAAAAAATGCATTATCGCATCCAGGCCACAGGCTGAGGGCGACGTGCTCCCCCAACTCATTAAACACAATAAATGTTTCACTATCGCAGCCAGGCAGTCAGCCGAGGGCGATAGATTGCAAAAAAATCCAAACATTGAGATGTGTATCCCTAGCCTCTCCGCTGGAGGGAGCGCGCGCACCTCCAGAAGGGGTCAGCGCGGAGACGGTAATGACGTCATCAAAACGCGCCGGCGTTGGGGAAGTATACAGGGGACCTCTCTCGGCTCGCATACTCAGTTGGCGCGCATGCGCAGCTCATCCGTGGGTTGTAAACACGATTTCACGGGGATACAGGCTTCAATTTGCCATGAAACCACCCAGATTCAATGGTATAATAGCCTCAGCGGCCGAGGGAGAGTCAGCTCGCGTCCTGACGGCCGAGATAGACTGTCTTTTAGAAAAACGAGCCATCAGAGTAGTGCCAAAGGAAGTGAGCTGTCAGGGTTTTTATTCCCGTTACTTTGTGATCCCAAAGAAGGGGAGCATATCTCTGCGTCCAATTCTAGATCTCCGTGTGTTAAACAAGCACCTACGGAAATATTCATTCAAAATGTTGACACACAAGACACTTTGTCGATCCATCCGCCAGAACGACTGGTTTGTGACGATCGATCTGTCAGACGCGTATTTTCACATAGATATTTACCCGTCTCACAGGAAGTATCTCAGGTTTGCTTTTCGAGGCACTGCTTACGAATTTCAGACAATGCCCTTTGGTCTGTGTCTAGCACCAAGAGTATTCAGCAAATGTGTGGAAGCAGCACTTTTCCCATTGAGAAACAGGGGGATAAGAATACTGTCGTACATAGACGATTATCTGATTTGCGCCTCGTCGAAAGAGCAAGCAATCAAAGACGCAGATATGGTGTTATTGCATCTCAACAGCTTGGGATTCAGAATAAACATGGAAAAGAGCCGCTTAGAGCCAGCTCAGCACGCAGAATATCTGGGGCTCAGTATAAACTCCCTCTCTTATCGAGTCACTCTGACAGAGAGGAGGATCGCGTCATTCACTCAATGTCTCTCCCGTTTTCAGACGGGGAAAGTTGTCCCGTTCAGACTGTGCCTGCGAATGCTGGGCTTAATGGCTTCAGTGATATCTGTAGTACGACTGGGACTACTAATAATGAGAGACTTTCAGCGCTGGGTCGCGCATCTGCGTCTGTGTTCTCGGCGTCATCTCAACCGACAGGTGAGAGTGACGTATGCGTGCGTCAGAGCGCTCAGACGTTGGAAAAGCCCCGCGACCCTCAGATCGGGGATTCCCCTGGGGGCAGTGTCGTCGAGAGTCACTATGACGACGGACGCATCATTAAAGGGCTGGGGAGCGACTCTAATGGGCAGAACTGTGAACGGCGTTTGGCCCCCTCAGCTAATTCACAAACACATAAATTACTTGGAATTGTTGGCAGTGTTTCTAGCGCTGAAACATTTTCTGAGCTTCATCAGGGGTCAGCATGTTTTAGTGAAAACAGACAATTCCACAGTGGTTGCTTATATCAACCGACAGGGAGGCACACGCTCTCTTCAGCTGCACCAGCTGGCAAAAGAGCTGATTGTGTGGTGCGACATAAGTCTTTTATCCATCAGGGCAACCCATGTTCCAGGGATATTGAACAGGGGGGCAGACTTGTTGTCCAGAGGAAATCCCCTGTACGGAGAGTGGAAGCTTCATCCCCAGGTGGTGAAGCAGATATGGCAGAGATACGGCCAGGCGGTCGTAGATCTCTTCGCCTCGCAGGAAAACGCCCAATGTCCTCTGTACTTCTCTCTGGCAGACGGAAATGCACCATTGGGTGTGGATGCTTTAGCCCACCAATGGCCAAATGTCCTGCTGTATGCATTTCCCCCTCTGAGCCTGATTTCACCCACTCTAGCCAGGGTGAGGGAAATGGGATTGTCGCTGATACTGATAGCCCCACGTTGGCCTTCCAGACCTTGGGTGGCCGAGATTGTTCAACTACTGTCGGGTCAGCCGTGGCCCCTCCCTCCCCGGAGGGACCTCCTGTCACAAGCGTGGGTGGGAAATCTACCATCCTCACCCAGACAGGATAGCTCTCTGGGCCTGGCCCGTGAAAGGTGGAATTTAAGTGCAGCAGGTCTGCCCCCATCGGTCATACACACTATACAGAGTGCAAGAGCCTCTTCCACTCGTTCACTGTATAGTAATAAGTGGCGAGTCTTTGATGAATGGTGTGGACGGATTCATATTGTCCCTTTTCAATGTTCAGTGAGGGACATTTTATGTTTCCTGCAGGATCTGCTAGATAAAGGGAAAGCTTTTTCTACAATAAAGGTATACTTAGCGGCTATATCTGCTTGTCATGTGGGTTTTGGTGACAAGACAGCAGGTCAGCACCCTTTAATAAGTCGATTTATGAAGGGGGCACGACGTAAGAGGCCAGGGGCCAGGCGAATGGTCCCATTGTGGGATTTGTCTACAGTCTTAGAGGCCCTTTCTCAACACCCTTTTGAGCCATTGGAAGCTATAGGGTTAAAGTTTCTCTCGCTCAAGACAGCACTACTGTTAGCGCTGGTGTCAGCTAAGAGGGTGAGTGACTTACAGGCACTGTCGGTCAGCCCATCTTGTCTGCAGTTTTCTGCAGGGTTTACAAGGGTTTCCTTTCGCCCTAACCCGGCGTTCGTACCTAAAGTAGTGGATTCGTCATATAGATGTCAAACTTCAGATCTTGCAGCTTTTCACCCTCCTCCGTTCTCTTCTCCAGAGGAGGGGAGGTTGAATGCCTTGTGTCCTGTACGAGCACTTCGTGTGTACGTAGAAAGGACAGCAGGTTTCAGGAAAAATGACCAACTGTTCGTGTCATGGGCTACTCCTCACAAGGGGAAGCCATTGTCACGTCAGCGACTGTCCCACTGGATTGTAGAAGCTATTTCCTTAGCATATGCATGCAGAGGTTCCCAACCTCCCGAGGGCTTAAGGGCCCACTCAACTAGGGGCATGGCGACATCATGGGCCTTACTCAGAGGTGTTTCGGTCCAGGAGATCTGTGCTGCAGCAAGCTGGGCCACACCGCACACTTTTGTGCGATTTTATAGACTGAACGTGTCTGAGCCATCCTTAGCTCATGCAGTGTTAGGAGTCAGCACGTCAAGTCCCATATGATTGGTATAGCGTATGTTGCAATCCGGGAGTGGTCTATATCTCCCATAGTGAAACACCGAGCGAAGTTAGAAAAAGAACGATGGGTTACTTAACGTAATCCCAGGTTCTTTGATAACAGAGTGAGGTGTTTCACCAACACTTCCCTCCTTGCATAGGAACGGGAAGAAATCTCTCTTAATGACTTCGTAGGGGTCGACCTGAGTAATATAGGTGGGGGCGGAGCCTGATCTCAGGTCGACCTGTCTGTCAAAGACAGACGTGGTGGCATAGGAGCTTCCGTAGTTGGTCACGCCCAAAGCGATTCCCATAGTGAAACACCTCACTCTGTTATCAAAGAACCTGGGATTACGTTAAGTAACCCATCGTATTCATAAGCTGTATCACGCTGTCAAATTATATTTCATTTTGCACACATAAACAGTTCAAAAACACCTGAATTCTGCTCTTGTTGTGTTCTAATGGGTGGATTCGTGCAATTCGCTGTGATATTATTTTTGGAAGCGCTCATTTCTCTCTCGTCTTTCTCTCTGTTCTTTGGCCAGAGACATAATTTACGTTATAAAACGTATTCTTAAAATACACATTTCTGTTTTAATAAATGGTCATATTAAATCATAGCATAACACATAAGTAGGTACAAAAATAATCAGTGATGCATGCGACCCTTTTGGTCTCAGTGTAGCTCCCTGCTTTACCATGTTATGCAACGCTGAGCAATCGCTGCGATGTTCAGCCTGACAGATAAATCTCACAAGCACATATAAACACTCATTTTCATGTGTATAATATATTCTTCTAATTGTTTTGTGCCGTTTCGCTGCAGTGTTTTAATGTGAAAGGCTGTAAATTCTCTGTGGACTTCAAGTGTTCAGAGAAATACATCGCTAGCTCGCGGGCAGTTGGCTGCCGCGAATATATCATGTTATTACTTTAAACAGTTCAGAAACATCTGAATTTAGCTCTTGGTGTGTTCTAACGTGTGGATTGCGTGCAATCGCCGTTTTAAAAGGTCTTAAATAAGAATAAATTAGCTCTAAGAGACAATGCCTCCAGCAGCTGACCAGCCGTGATTCTCCTCTCGTCTGACTGGTCTCTGCCCAGAAATAAATTATTAATGAGCCCTGACCCCTGTAATCAGATATGTTGGTTTAGCTTGTCAGTTTGAGGGAAATTGTATTATTTACTTGTATTTTTAACCAATGTAAAAGTGAAAGTAAACAAAACTCCGGGTATTGCAACCAGTAGGGGCGCGATTTTTCTCAGACAATGGAAGTCTATGGGTAATGAGTTTTTACATTTAAAAATTAATAAAAAAAAAACTTTAAGTCTGATCATTCTGAAAAGATATAGCAACCTGCACCGCTCTATCCCGCAGGTGTCTGCCGAGTTTGGGGCTTGTGGCTTTAAAGCCCTAGGAGGAGTAGCGTTTAGAATTTCTGTGTCAGAAAAATAATAAGAAGAAAAAGAAGTTTAAATAGCATAACAGTATGTTGGCTTGTTGCCAAGCCAACATAATGACTCAGACTGACCAGACAGCAGTGTGGTGTTTCCTTCTTCACTCTGGTTCTGCTCTGATGTCTGACTGCTGTTCTTCTGATGACTGACCCTAAAGGTAGACCATCCACCTAATTAAATATAAAATGTTCATGCAAACATTCTCAGGAAAAGTAATGTCAAACATAAAACACACTTTTAATCTCCTTAATGAATAGATGTTTGATAGGTCGTAATATCTAAGTCACCACACATTAAGTCTGATCAAAAACCACCACTCGCTGCATCCAAAGTGAAATCACACCTGATAAATGACTCTTTCAGATGTAGCAGCTCGTGCATCATACAAATAGTGGACAGGATGAAGGACTTAACTCATAATTTATTTAGATACGAAGACATGAATATTTTTTTATCAATACTTTTGAGTATTGAATAACTAACACACATGAGATGATCTACCTTTAAACCAGTTATGAGAGTTATGACCAGGTAACCAGCTTAGGCAGAGTTAGTGTCTGCAAATGTATCACTGAATTTCAATATGGCAGAAGATGAACCTTTGTTCTTTCTGTAGCGCCACAGCAGGACCAAGATGATAATGATAAAAAATGTCACAGTTAGTCCTGCGGTAACTCCAATTCTCATGGGATTGAAACCATCAGGTCTTGATGATCTGGAGGAAGCTGAGATACATGCAGTAGATTTTACATTTAGAAGAGTGCTGTAAATGATACAGAAATATTTCAGCAGTGTTTATTGATGTACAGTCTCACCTGTGACTGAGATCCAGCTCTTGGGTGACTCTTCTCTCTCTGGGTGTTTGCAGTAGTAGAAACCCTCATGTGACTTTGAGACAGTAGAGATGATCATCTCTGTAGTTTGATTCTGGATGAGTGATCCATCTTTATAGAAATCAGCTCTGAGGATTGGTGGAGTTGAATGTTCATATAAACAGCGTAGAGTCAGAGAATCTCCTTCAGTCACAGGATGAACAGGACTCTCCAGAATCATATCCTCTACAGAAACAAATTTAATGTGTGCTGATTGTAAATAGTATATGGCAACTATATGGCAACAAAATATAATAAAAATAATAAAGATTTTTAAATTTTCTTACAAAACAAAAATTTTGGGATCTCTTAACCATTGAGTTTTTGTTTGTTTGTAGTGCAGACTGATGCATCCTGTTTTTATTTAATCAACTGCTTTGTGTATTGATTGAAAATTTTAGGAATAAAAACTAAATCAGAAAATAAATAATTAATTAAGTATACGGAAATATTGACTCACGTTGGATAGTGATATTCACAGGATGACTGATCTCTCCAGATTGAGACTGACACCAGTACACTCCAGTGTATGGTGGGACAGTGTAGCTGATTGTACATGTAGATCCTTTTTGTGATCCCCAGCGTGATGAACAATCAAACAGCCCAAATCTGTCTGAGTATCTTCTCACTCTCCATCTATCAGAGTTACTCTGGTCCTCACAGGTCAGAGAGAGAGAGACAGATGTGAAGTGTTGAGTTCTGCTGGGACTGATGATCAGAGAGACTGGAGGAGAAACACCTGAGAAGACAGTTTCAGTTACAATTTGTAACATATTTGTAATTTATGCCATTAGCAAGCAAGTTAAAGAAAACTGAGACAACTTCATCAAGTGTTAGTTCTGGAGGAAAAAAGCATCTTTCTCCATTGACTCAATTCAGTAGTAACCTTGTGATTCACTTTGAACTCACCAGTGACCCATATTAACTGTGTGTTGCTATACCATGTGCTATAGGCTAGTTTCCCTCTCTTTGCTCTGCACACATAAACTCCTGTGTGATTTAGAGCAGCAGAACTGACCGTGTAGTTTCCTCCAGCTCCTCTGCTGCTGTCTGAGAGCAGCTTATAATTATGACTTCTGTAGTCTGTAAAAAGTGAAAGTGTAGAGTTACCTCAAGAAATTAGGAGTTTTATTTACATGAGACTTTTAAATCACCTTGGTATAATCAGTACTCAGAATAGTTTATTTGTTTGATTTTTACTATATTTTTTATGAATCAGTTCATTCAGATTTTACCACATAAAGCACATTATATCTTACCTGAAATATATTCAGTGTACCAGCTGAATGTCCAGCCTGTAGAGGAGCCGTTAACCTCACAGATCAGAGTCACTGGATCTCCTTCAGTCAACCACTTCCGTGGAGAAACACTTAAAACTGTCTTTGCTTTATCTGAAATAGAGACATCACTCATTAACCACATGTAAGTGTGTGTGTGTTTACAGGTGCTTCACAATAAATTAGAATGTTGTGGAAAAGTTCATTTATTTCAGTAATATAACTCAAATTGTGAAACTTGTGTATTAAATAAATAAATGCACACAGACTGAAGTAGTTTGGCAGGGCAGGTGGGGCAGGCGTGGTTCAGCGAGGTCTGCGATGGGAGAGAGAGTGAAGAGACGAGAACATGATTTATTTTACGGAACATGAATATAGAGCCACCAGCCACCATAGTCCGATGTTTACCAGGAGCCAGAGCGCCTGACATCTTGGCAAATTTAAAAGAGCTGGCTAATGCTAAATGTAAATACAGTAAGATTGTTATTTATGCCGGCGCTAATGATGTTCGACTTTGCCAGTCTGAGATCCGTAAAAATAACTTTAAAGAGGTGTGTGAACTTGCCAGCATGATGTCAGACATTGTAATATGCTCTGGTCCCCTCCCTGCTTACCGTGGTGATGAGATGCATAGCAGATTGTCATCACTCAATGGCTGGATGTCTAAGTGGTACCCGGAGAATAACATAGGTTTCATAGACAATTGGATGAGCTTTTGGGGCAGACCTGACCTGGTGAAAAGAGATGGTCTTCATCCCTCCTGGGGTGGTGCCGCTCTTATCTCTAGAAATATAGCACATAGTCTTAGAGTTTGTATTTAACTACCTGGGGCCCAGGTCAGGAAGCAGACAGACTGGCTAAAACGTCCGTCTGCTAGCCGCCTTACATCACAGAAGTCAGTTAATTCTCAGCACATAGAGACTCTTACACCTAGATATCACACTATAGAGAATGTGTCTGTTCCCCAAACTAGAAAATACAAAAAATGTCTAAACCAATTTAAGAGTAACAATTTAATTGAGGTTCAACAAATAAAAAAAGATGCAATATGGAGAAACAAATGATGGGGCTTGGTTTATTGAATATCAGGTCCCTTTCCACGAAAGCACTTTTTCTAAATAATATGATCACTGATCATAATCTAGATGTGCTCTGTTTGACAGAGACCTGGCTAAAACCTGATGATTACATTATTTTAAATGAGTCTATCCCCCAAGATTAGTGTTAGAAACATGAGCAACGTCCAAAAGGTAAAGGGGGAGGTGTTGCTTCAATTTATAACAATGCTTTCAGAATTTCCCAGAGGGAAGGCTTTAAGTATAACTTGTTTGCAATAATGGTGCTTCATATAACATTATTCAGAGAAACCAATGTTTCGCCAATGTTTCGCTGCCTCGCAGGGAACATCACCGGGCTCAGCTGCTTCGTGAAATTCAAGGGATATCGGAGCATAGAGGATTACGCAAGGGACTTCGTGGGGGCAGCTCGGTTGTCAGCTGCGAAGAAGACCTGCTAAATGGCCTACTTCTGGGGAGGACTAGCCGAGCCCTTCAAGTCCCTTATGCTATTCTGGCACCCCGAGGAAAGGCTGGAGGATTCCATCGCCTGGAAGCAAGCCCCGCCACCTTGCAGGGAACATCAGTGGGATCAGCTGCTTCGTGAAAGCTGGTAGCGAGCCCTACCACCTCGCAGGAAACATCCACAGGCACCTCTGCTCTTTGAAGGCCGGAAGCGAGGCCCGCCGCCTTGCAGGGAACATCAGCGCAATCAGCCATTTTGTGAAGGCTGGAAGCATGCCCTGCTGCCTCGCAGGGAACATCACCGGGCTCAGCTGCTTCGTGAAATCCAGAAGTGAGCCCCGCCACCTCGCAGGGAACATCGGCGGGATCAGCCGCTTTGTGAAAGCTGGTTGTGAGCCCTACCGCCTTGCAGGAAACATCCGCAGGCACCTCTGCTCTTTGAAGACCGGAAGCGAGCCCCGCCGACTCGCAGGGAACATCAGAGGGCACCGCTGCTCTTTGAAGGCCGGAAGCGAGCCCCGCCACCTCACAGGGAACATCAGCGGGATCAGCCACTTTGTGAAGGCTGGAAGCGGGCCCCGCCGCCTCGCAGGGAACATCAGTGGGCTCAGCTGCTTCGTGAAAGCCAGAAGCGAGCCCCGCCACCTCGCAGGGAAAATCAGCGGCCTCAGCTGCTCTTTGAAGGCCAGAAGCAAGCCCCACCTCCTCGCAGGGAACAATCATAGAGCACCGCTGCTCTTTGAAGGCTGAAAGTGAGCCCTGCTTCCTCGCAGGGAACATCAGTGGGATCAGCCGCTTCGTGGAAGCTGGAAGTGAGCCCTGCCGCCTCGCAGGGAACATTCGTGGGCACCGTTGCTCTTTGAAGGCCAGAAGCGAGCCCCGCCGCCTCGCAGGGAACATCCACGGGCTCAGCCGCTTTGTGAAAGCCGGAAGCGAGCCCTGCCGCTTCGCAGGGAACATCCGCGGGCTCAGCTACTTCGTGAAAGCTGGAAGCGAGCCCCGCCACCTCGCAGGGAACTTCCTGGGTAGGCATCCCCAACCTGACAGCTGAGCCACTCAACTGCAGAGCCAGGTCGATGGAATCCTCCAGCCTCTCCTCGAGGTGCCAGAATGGCATAAGGGTCTTGAAGGGCTCAGCTAGTCATCCCCATAAGAAGACCATTAAGCAGGTCTTCTCCGTAGCTGAAACCGAGCTGCCCTCACAAAGTCCCTTGCGTAATCCTCTATGCTCCGATATCCCTGGCTGACATCAAGGCACTTCCTTGCTGTACCCATGTTTGCTGCCTGGATTATGTCACGGCACAGTAGAGACGGTGCAGTGGAAGAAACAGGGTCTGGGTCGAAATGCAGGGAAAAAATTATTTTTAATAATCTGAAACAAAAAGGCCCACAGGCCAAAACAAAACAGGTTCAAACTCAATCAATGGTAAAGAATACACATGCATATCTCGAGGAGCACTAGCACTAGAAATACAGATCAACAATTCACAATTAATCCAGGCAGGCAGAATTTGGGAGTGTGGTGTGTAAATAGGCCAATAGGCACCAGGTGTGTGTGTGTGAGTGGGTGAAATAGGTGTGTGGAGTAAACCAGGTCTGTAGAGTTAAGGTGAATGAGTCTGGGAGATGGGGAAGTGGGAACACCAGGTCCGGACTCATGACACAGTCTGTATGCATTGAATTTATTTAATACACAGGTTTCACAATTTGAGTTGAATTACAGAAATAAATTAACTTTTCCACGACATTCAAATTAATTGAGAAGCACCTGTATATGAAGAGATGACGAAACTCACCTGACACTGTCATTGTAACTTCATCACTGATGTTTGATGTTCGTGATCCTCCTCTCTCTGCTCCATAACAGGAATATTTACCTGTGTCAGACTCAGTAACATAACTGAATGTGTGTTCCTGTTTTTTACTGAAAACACTGTCTGAACCGTCTTTATACCAGCTGTACTTCCAGCTAGTGACTCCTTCACCATCAATGTCACATCTGAGAGTGACTGTCTCTCCTCTGAATACATGTTGATCAGGTGTGATGGTCAAATTGGCTTTTGGTCTTTCTGTTCAATGAAAACAATTCACAATTAAAATAATGTGCTGTTTTTAATACATGATCAGTAAATTGATTTTAAAACACACATTCTAAATTAGGTTAGGCTGAAGTGTTGTTCTCTAATTGTTACAATCACTATTTCAGTGTCTTGTGTGAATTATTTTCATTGTGTTCAGCAGTTGGGGGTTCGATGCCTTGCTCAAGGGCACCTAAGTCGTGGAATTGAAGGTGGAGAGAGAACTGTTCATGCACTCCCCCCACCCACAATTCCGCCCGGCCCGAGACTAGAACTCACAACCCTTCGATTGGGAGTCCAACCCTCTAACCATTAGGCCACGACTTCCCCTCAGCAAGAAAATACTTGCTGTGTATTGTCACTGTTACTGGTTCACTGTAATTTGTGAAAATTAATCCTCTTTGTGCTCTGCACCTGTACTCTCCTCCATCAGAGACTTTCAGTAAATTTTTTGTTTTAGTTGCAGCTTCAGTAGTCAGTTTTTAAGCTTTTACACCAGAAAAATTCCCATCTATCCCATGACTGATTCACCTCACATCTCAGAGTAACTGAGTCTCCAGTGAACAGTGAACTCTGTGGCTCAACAGTCAGAGTAGGTGAGGGAATATCTGTCAGTATAAAGTCATTGAGAATTTTGAAACATCAAACTTGACTGTTAAATGATTTTCAGTAGAAAATTTTGTCCTCTCATTGTTTGATATTTACTGTACTTTGATTTATTTATTGTCACACCTCAGTCTTAAAATGGTGCATTTATGATCATAATAAAATCACAAATTTCTCAACCCTCATTAGGTTTGTAAGTTACTGCAGTATCACTTATATGTAATGAATCACATGAATCAAAGTGACTCACCTTCAGTTTGTTGAGAGCAGATGTTCGAAATCAGCACTAAAACACAAAGAGAAGAAACTCATTAAATTGTGAACAATGAGCTGATAATTTGTGAATTTTATGTTATTTTATAATTTGTCAAGAGATAATTGCATCTGAGCACAGATGATGATTAAAAATTTCAGATTCAAAACATGCTAAAATAAAAAAGTTTTTTGTGCTTTGAGTGAGTTTCAGTTTTAAGGAAGATGAGAAATGTAATATATATATATATATATAGATAATTGCACAGAATAAAACAGATTAAAACATATTAACATTGGAGATGTTTTCTGATAAACAGTAAAACATCTGACTAATAGCAGAGGTATCTGAATAGTTATTACTCAACATATCCAACAATACAATACACAACCATTGCAAAGCGCAAAACATACTCCGTTATGTAACTTTGGTTCCCTTAGATACAGGAACAAGAACTGTGTCGCTAAACACAATGGGGAAAAACAGAGGACTGAAATCTTTACAATCACACAGTGTAATTGCACGGCCATTGGACTGTGAAATTAAAAGGAACCAATGGTTTGGCAGCAGCGCTGCACAAGGCTATGGTGATAAAGCCTGCCAGAGCCTGCCAGAATGGACGAGGCCATCTGGCTACATAAGCGGGCATTTCGCCATAAGATCTCAGGTTAATTCGAATGAAGCGTTATCTTTTGTGCTGATACTGTCATATATTAGATGCGTACATGTCTTAAAGCCACAGTAGGCCTATTAAACATGCAGCCCACTGTCATTACTGTCAATGGAGAGATCACCCTAAAATTTCATGTCACATTGTCCCAAACCTGTATTAATTTCTCTCTTGTGCTGAACACAAGAGTAGAAATTTTGAAGAATGTGGGTAACCATACAGTTGCTGGTTTACATTGAATAATGTAGGGCTTTGTGGCCATAGGCTCTTGCAGCTCTACTGCATGAACCAATGGGCATGCAGTTAAGTTTTTTTTTTAAACACTGAATAATGTGATTATTTACATAACATAAAATTAATTAACACCTCCCGAAATACAAAGAAAGTAAATAATACTCACAGAGCACAAGAGGAAGTTGAGGGAGCTCCATACTGACTGAATGATGAAAGACAGTTAAAGACACAAACTGTGTTAAAGGCTCAAGACTTCCTGAAATCTGCGGTCAGATCTTTAGGAAAATCTTGACATATTAAAGACATACAAATGTACCTCATGTCTTAAAACTATTCAGTTGATAATGTTGCAATCTTATTACATGTAACAATTTCAGACAAGCAAGTTTTCTATAGGATCACTCTCATGAGTCATTCAGCATTGAACAGAAAATGTATTTACCATTATAAAAAGTTATATTAGGGTGCTTTGTTTCATTTCCCTTGTTTAATGAACAAGGGAAATGAAAAAAAAAATTTGATTGCAGTGGCAGTATTGTATTGTATTTATACATTTATTGAAATAGAGTGAACAAATGTTGCTCATCCTTCACTGGTTAGTGCAGTGGAGCTGAAACAGAACACACCAAACCACAACTATGATAGCATTTCTGTCTGTATCCATCACACTCTGACACTGATGGTTTTTAGTTTGACATTGATTTATTTGTACATGTGAACACAGTTTAATATTAATACACAAAGACAAGGGATGGGCATTAAAACAAATTTAATTATTGTGATTTCAGTTTGAATCCATGTGCCTTTCTTTGTTAAGTATTTGATGCCTGTTGAAGAAAATTTTCATTACTATGTATTTACAAACACTTTTCATTTGTTTTTTATTAAATAATGTGTATCTTACACTATGGCTTGTCTTGAACAACAGGGCAGTGTCTCTAGTCTCATGAGCCTAGATTATTAATTTTAATAATCTTTAATAATTTTTAATGACTGATCACATCTAAATTTTTCAATTGACCTAACTGAATTTGTATGAATTAGTGATTAAGTCTCAATGTTTCAATAGGCCAAATTTAATTAGTGAGAATTACATTTTATTAATTAAATTAGGCCACTTGAAACATTTTGATGTAACCAGTCAAGTAAGTTCTCCTTATTTCAGTGATCATTACAGTGTGACACTGCCAAAGTAAAGCCCATGCATTATGCTCACTTAAGGTATGTTGTTTGAGGGGGACTTTTTGTTGGCCTGAAGGACTCTTATTATGGTGGGCCTACTGATAAGAGGGAGATGGCGGGCTTTTTTTTTTTTTTTTTTTGGAGGAGTGAGGTGGCTTGTTTTGGGTTAGCCTAGCTCTGTGTAATTGTCCAAAGTAATCTCTGGGGAATAGAGGTACTGTATATTAGATTTTGAAGCCATTTTATATGGACATAGTCTGGTCTGGGATATACGTTTTGAGGCAATACTCTGGGTACTTTTTCTTGCAGCTGGAGAATAACCTGTTTTTTTGGTGGGGCCTTGGTCCAGTGGATTTATATATTTTTTTCTCTTTTTGGGGACATTGTTTTTTTCATCAGAACTTCAAATTCCCTCCCTATCCCAAAGCACAAAGGACTGTTGAGTAACATCTTTATTATTATTTTTTGCTTGAAAGGAGTGTTGGGTTGTGGGCAACGGGCCTACTCATGAACTTTACCTATATAACGGTTTCATTTGGGTTTATAAAAGGGTCAACTGGTTTGTCCAACCAGTGTCTAATTTGCCTTATATCCATTTTTGCAATCATGTTGTTTCTGTGTTTTGCAATTTTGACTTACTGTATGAATAAAATGGAACCATAATTACTAGTCCCCTTGTGATAATGACTCAACATTTTTGTAAAGAGCTGGGGTTGTTATAAGTGAAGATTAAGATTCACTAAAAACAACCTTCTCATAAGAGCCATTTGCTCAGTAATGGTATTACAGTTGTGACATTGTACAATAAACTGCAAACTGCATTTCGTTGCCTTGCACCTTACATGTGCAGTGACAAAGTTGAATCTAATCTAATCTAAAAAGGACCAGCTGAAGTCTTGTGTTGAAGAATCAGACTAAACTGGTCACTTTATGTTTCACACTTTTGAATGAGTAGTGACACAGTAAAAAAAAAAAAAATTCTGTTTTTTTTTCTTTCTTATAAACATTTTAAGAAAGATGTGCCTACATCAGAGATGCATCAATATTTAACTGGGAGTATAGGTTGAAAGAGGAAGTACTTTTGAAAGAAAAACAGTTTGCTTAAGACACATTACTAAGAAGTTGATCATGCCATGATGCAATATACACCACATGCAGTGTGAAGAGAAGCTCACAGAGTGGCTTTCAGATCTTGTTTTATTAGTGCACAAACGATTTGCTAAGAAATCCTGCAGTGTCCACATTTTTCCAGTGTTGAGAAGTAGAATGTCCCCTGGTGACTGATATTTAAACTGCCTCCTCTCAACCTGCTCAACATAGTCAGAATCAGAATAAGAAGAGCTTTATTACCAAGTATGTTTACACACATTAGGAATTTGACTTGATGACAGGAGCTTCCAGTGTAGAAGAAAGTACAAACAGTGCAGACCTACATGATAGTGCAGAGTGACATGCATATAACACATTAGCGATATAATATAACACTAAATTATATATATATATATATATATATATATATATATATATATATATATATATATATATATATATATATATATTTACAGTACAGACCAAAAGTTTGGAAACACCTTCTCATTCAAAGATTCTTTATTTTCATGACAATGAAAATTGTAGATTCACACTGAAGACATCAAAACTAGGAATTAACACATGTGGAATTATTAATGGAATTATATTCATAACAAAAAAGTGTGAAACAACTGAAAATATGTCATATTGTAGGTTCTTCAAAGTAGCCACCTTTTGCTTTGATTACTGCTTTGCACACTCTTGGCGTTCTCTTGATGAGCTTCAAGAGGTAGTCACCTGAAATGGTCTTCCAACAGTCTTGAAGGAGTTCTCCGAGAGATGCTTAGCACTTGTTGGCCCTTTTGCCTTCTGTCTGCGGTCCAGCTCACCCCTAAACCATCTCGATTGGGTTCAGGTCCGGTGACTGTGGAGGCCAGGTCATCTGGCGCAGCACCCCATCAAAACATATATAAAACTTCTAACACTAGCTTGCTCTATTCTCTTCCAATCTATCTGATTTATTTTTATTTATTATATTATTTAACAGCCCTTGCTAAGTGTACTGTGTTAAGCTAACTGAGACTTGGTATAGCACTTATATTTCATTGCACTTTTTGTTGTTTTTGATTGCTTCCACTGTCCTCATTTGTAAGTCGGATTTTTTTCTCTCCTTTGGATAAAAGTGTCTGCTAAATGAATACATGTAAAATGTAAAGTTTTGAAAGCTTATCTTACATTACTGCTTTTTCAGTTGATTTTCAGTGCTATTGTATACATTTAAAGTTTTATTTTTTTATTTTTTTCTGCTTTAATATTGTAATATAGTTCAATCTTTTACAGTATAAGTCTTAGTGCATCTATGTTATGTAGCCTCTGTGATGTTTGCCTGCTTTATAACCACATGAACATTTCATTTGTATGCATGTTTATTTGTTATTCTTTATTTATTATGTATGAATTGTATTGCTGCAAAGCTCTGTAGGTTTTTCATATTTTGAACTGTTTAGATTTTCTTTCTAAAATAAAAAACAGTGCCTTTTAAAATATTGTGGAGCTGATGCTTTAAAACATTTTTGTAAAAAAGAACCGTGACCTATGAGCCAATCGGGTTTTACATGTCAATTATTACACTGTAATTTACATAAATTACAGTTAGTAGGTACATAAAAATATCAGCAAAATGTGACAACTGTAAATTGATTCCTGAATAAATGACTCTTATGAGACATTAGAAACACTCATAAGTAGAAGTGATTACTGAAATAACTTACTTGACTATGAATTATTAATTTCTGCTGTAGAGAGAGAGTCAGGAGCACCAGTTTTCCTTGTGTGCACATTTCTGATGACCTCATTTGATCCATCAACACCAACTCCACTGCGAAAGCTGAAGAGAGCCATATCTCTGTCATAACTGACAACTAAGGAAAATTCCAAATTCTGTATCTCAGAAAATTTGAATATTACTTAAGACCGATACAAAGAAAGGATTTTTAGAAATCTTGGCCAACTGAAAAAAATGAACATGAGCATGTACAGCACTCAATACTTAGTTGGGGCTCCTTTTGTCTGAATTCCTGCAGCAATGCAGCGTGTCATGGAGTCGATCAGTCTGTGGCACTGCTCAGGTGTTTTGAGAGCCCAGGTAGCTCTGATAGTGGCCTTCAGCTCTTCTGCATTCTTGGGTCTGACATATCTTATCTTCCTCTTCACAATACCCCATTGATTTTCTATGGTGTTAAGGTCAGGCAAGTTTTCATGGCCAATTAAGAACAGGGATACCATGGTCCTTAAACCAGGTACTGGTAGCTTTGGGACTGTGTGCAGGTGCCAAGTCCTGTTGGAAAATGAAATCTGCATCTCCATAAAGGTCAGCAGCAGGAAGCATGAAGTGCTCTAAAACGTCCTGGTATAAGGCTGTGTTGACCTTGGACCTCAGAAAACACAGTGGACCAACACCAGCAGATGACATGGCACTGCAAACCATCACTGACTTTGGAAACTTTACACTGAACCTCAAGCAACGTGGATTGTGTGCCTCTCCTCTCTTCCTCCAGACTCTGGGACTCTGATTTTCAAAGGAAATGCAAAAATTTTGCATTAAAACATTTGAAATTTATCAGTCTGTGTGTAATGAATGAAAATTATATACAAGTTTCACTTTTTGAACGGAACTATTGAAATAAATAAACTTTTTGATGATATTCTAATTATATCACCAGCACCTGTACATGCTGTTTAATGCAGGACATGAATGCATTTAACCTGCAGCTACAAATGCATTAATACTTTTTTGATATTGTAAACATAAACCATTGAATACTGATGTTTAAATTATTTTATTATTATTTTTTACATTTATTTACCATTATAAAACGGTTGCATTATGGTGTGTTTAATGAACAAGGGAAATAAAACAATGCTGTATTTTGCATTTTGATGGCTTTATTGCAATGGCATCTTGTATTGTATTTATACATTTATTGAAAAAAGTGAACAAATGCTGCTCTTCCTTCATCTATCTCACTCTGACACTGATGGTGTTTAGTTTGACTGATATATTTGTACCTGTGAACACAGTTTAATAATTTCATACACAAAGAAAAGGGATGGGCATTAAAACACATTTAATGATTATGTTTTCAGTTAATAAATCCATGTGCCTTCCTTGGTTAAATATTTGATGCCTGTTGAAGAAAATATTCAATTTACCATGTATTTACAAACATTTTAATGTGTTTTTATTAAATACCATGTGAATCTTAAACTATGACTTGTCTTGAACAACAGCTTAGTGTCTGTAGTCTCGTGAGCCTTAAATACAAGATAACAGTAACATCAGAACAACACAAAGTAATTCATAGTCCAGTAAGTTCTCCTTATTTCAGTAATCAGTGTTTATGTTCATGTGTTTATGTTGTTTAAAAACAAAATTATCATAAGAAAAATGCTCAGTAATTGTATTACAGTTTTCACATTGTATAATTTTATATATATATATAAATATATATAAATTATCTACATTAATATGAACCAACTCAAGTCATTTGTTGGAGAATCATACTAAACTGTTCATTGTATTTTTCACACTTTTGATTTAGTAGTGACAGTCAGTAAAAAACTGTTATTACTGTTTTTTTTTTTTTGTTAGAAAGATGTACTTATACCAGACATGCTTCAATATTTAACTGCAAGACTAAGGCTAAAAATAAATTACTAAGAAGTTGATCATGCCATGATGCAATATATACCAAATGCAGTGTGCAGAGAAGATCATAGAGTGTCTTTCAGATCTTGTTTTATAAGTGCTTCATGCAGAATGAGAAATGTTAGTAAAACTAAACACATAAGAAATGTAATTGGTGTTTTGAATGGTTATTAAGAAGCATCAGTTTTACTGTTACTCATATGCATGGTGTTAAATATTAGCACCTAAACTGCCAGTTCTTCATGTGAACAGGACTCAGCATTTTCTCACTCCATTCAGAAGGATGTGTAAAAAGTTTACTGGCTGTAGATACAAAATTATTTGGTTCAATCACAATGACTCACTTATTAACAGTGACTTGCTTAATTTCACATGTAAAGTATCTTTTCATTAATACTTCATAAGTCAAGACAATATTTCTGTAGAAAACTTGAATGTTAGTCTGTGTGATGTTTTCTGAGACAATATTTTCTGTCACACATGAGGTACATTTGTATTTCTTGAATCTGTCCTGGTGTTCCTAAAGATCGACTGCAGGTTTCAGGAAGTCTTGAGGCTTTAACACAGTTTGTGTTTTTAACTGTTTGTCATCATTCAGTCAGTATGGGGCTCCGTCAACTTCCTCTTGTGCTCTGTGAGTATTATTCTCTCTCTATGTATTTCAGTAGGTGTACAGGGTTTCAGTGGGGTCTTAAAAAGTCTTAAATTTTACAAGAATGTCTTAATTATGATTTCAAGAGATTTTTCATTTGGGGACGGAAAGACCAGAATTGCTATATGGCTGAATGTGGTGATTAAACTACAAAAGGCTAACGTTATGATTTCATTCAATAATTATGAGCGCTGCTCAAAGTCCAGTGCTGTGCTGCTTGGTGTTCTGCTGTAACTGGGGAAAGTTATATTTCTAAAAAATGCTTCACCTGCTGGTAGAGAATGAATGAGCAGTTTCAATAAAACTGTTATTTTGTTGAGTTCAAAATGATGTGAAAATCGACCCATGTTTTTACTCTGAAAACACGAAGAGATTTAAGTGCAGGCCCGGCTCCAGAATCAAATCACTGACTGTGCTGCTTAAATTAGTTAGGGTGCTCTAACTGTAAACACACAATATAACATTTCTGTAATCTATATAACCTACCAGTCAACAGTTTTTGAACAGTTAGATTTTTAATGTTTTATAAAGAAGTCCCTGTTGTGCAATATTTTTACTCTTTAAAACAACTGCTTTCTATTTGGATATATTTTAAAATGTTATGTATTCCTGTGATCAAAGCTGAATTTTCAGCATCATTACTCCAGTCTTCAATGTCACATGATCTTAAGAAATCATTGTAAAATGCTGACTTGCTGCTCAGGAAACCTTAATTATTATTATTATTATCAACATTTAAAACAGTTGAATATTTTTTTGCAGGATTATTTGATGACTAGAAAGATCCAAAGATCAGCATTTATGTGAAATAAAAAACTTTTACAACATCACCAGGGATTGGTGAACATTGGTCCTGGAGAGCTGCAGCCCTGCAGAGTTCAGCTCCAAACCTAGTTAAAACTCACCTGCCTGTAGCTTTTACGGATGTAGCAGTTATACAGTGTACAGGTATATTATGTGCAAAAAATGTAAGTGTACTCTAAGTATGTGTGTTAGATAAATAAGTGTATGTGTATATAAATATAAATAGTGTAGTGTGTTACACAGTTTTTATAAAGTTTTCATAAGATGTATTGCCTGAGGGAAAAAAACGTTCCTGTGTCTGGTCGTTCTGGTGCTCAGAGCTCTGTAGCGTCGACCAGATGGCAACAGTTCAAAGAGGAAGTGTGCTGGATGTGAGGGGTCCAGAGTGATTTTACTGGCCCTTTTGCTCACTCTGGATAAGTACAGTTCTTGAATAGAAGGGAGGGTTGTACCGATGATTCGCTCAGCAGTCCGGACTACCCTCTGTCTGTCTGTCTGTCTGTCTGTCTGTCTGTCTATCTATCTATCTATCTATCTATCTACCACACTCTGACACTGATGGTGTTTAGTTTGACTGATATATTTGTACCTGTGAACACAATTTAATATTCATTATTTACAAACATTTTTAATGTGTTAAATACCATGTGTATCTTAAACTATGGCTTGTCTTGAACAACAGCTCAGTATCTGTAGCCTCGTGAGCCTTAAATACAAGATAACAGTAACATCAGAACAACAGAATGAAAAAAATCATAGTAAGTTCTCCTTATTTCAGTAATCACTAGTTTTTATGATTTACTAAAACAACGTTCTCATAAGAGTCATTTGTTCAGTAATTGTATTACAGTTATCACATTTTAGAATTTAATATTTATATAAATTATCTACATTAAAAAGAACAGACTCAAGTCATTTGTTGGAGAATCAGACTAAACTGTTCACTTTTGACTGAGTAGTGACAGTCAGTAAAAATTTAAGTTTTTTTTTCTTATAAACATTTTTACAAAGATGTGCCTATATCAGACATGCTTTAATATTCAACTGTGAGAATAAGGTGAAAGAGGAAGTGTATTTAGAATGAAAAACTGTTTACTTAACTAAGACAAATTACTAAGAAGTTGATCATGCCATGATGCAATAAACCACAGCTGTGTGCAGAGAAGCTCACAGATTGGCTTTCAGATCTTGTTGTATTAGTGCTTCATGCAGAATGAAAAATGTTAGTAAAACTAAACATATAATAATTTTAATTGGTGTTTTTTTAAATGGTGCTTGAGAAGCATCAATATTACTACTGCTGTTAAATATTATCACCACAACTGCCAGTTCTCACCATGTAAACAGGACTTAGCATTTTCTAACTCCACTCAGAAGGATGTGTAAAAATGTAAAAAGTTTACTGGCTGTAGATACAAAACGTGCAAGTTGAAGGATTCAGAATCACAAGAGCTTTATCACCAAGTACGTTTACACACACACAAGGAAATTGACTTGATGACAGGAGCTTCCAGTGTAGAAGAAAGTTCAACATAGTGCAGACATAACCTACATAGGAATAACACAGTAGGGATAGAATATAACACTAATATAAGGCAAAAAATAAATAAATAATGCATACATAAATATAAGTATAGGTAAAAATTTTATTGTTTAAAATAAATGTGTCAGATAACTATGTTAGATGGGATGGATATTGCAGCATATTATCTTTTCATCATTTATGTAGATTACAGTAGCATTACAAGTCAACAATCTGATCTCATGGTCATGTCAACATTTTATGTCCACATACCTTCGTATAATTCGTTTTTTTTATTTAATATTGAAATCCGAAATAATTTTTGTTTTTGTGTTCAGGGACAGAAAATGAATAAACAACTTGAATATTCGATCTCTACATGTGAGCAAGAGTGAAACGCCCCTCTCTGCTGATTGGTCATCTAAACATCACATAATAATAGTTCTTAAAATATATGAATAGTATTCTGCTTCTGTGGAGTCTTAATGTGTTTATTTCTACTACATTTGATCTCTTTCTCTTATTCAAACAGTAAGATTAACGAATGGCCTTTTGGTTCTTTGGCAAACCGCCTGTTTTATTATTTTGGACTATTGAGGACTATTAATGACAGAAATTAAAATAAATTACTTTGTATAATTTACCTTCACAGCATATCTATTATTATTATTTTTTTTAATTTTTTTTTTAGTTTTATTCACAGAGCACTTTAGACAAATTTAGAAAATGTTGTTATCCCACTGGCATGGGATTATTTGTTCGTCAGAGTGCTTGTTTCAGTGATTGACTTTAGTGAAATGTGAATTTGATGTCATGATTTAAAGGTGAACTCGTTTGAGTTATAAGAATATATCCAAACCCTGAAATAACACTTCAAACAATAAACCAGAGATCAGTGTCAGAAACAGGCTTGGCACACATAGACATAAAAGGGGGATTTTTTTTTCTTGGGATATATATATATATATATAATATAAATGAGTATACGTGTGTGTGTGTGTGTGTGTGTTTCTGTTTGCACGCAGCTTCCCCCGTCAAACAAATACAAAATCTAAAGATCATGTCACAAGTCCTTTCCACTTGTGTTTGTCTCGGTGTGGAGGAAAATGGTAATGAACAGGACTTATAGATCAGTAAAGCCAGACTCCGTCAACTTCTACTCAACGCGTCCTGGTCTCACGTCTGCAGCCATCTGATCCTGTTTAGACCGAGTTATCACTTTCTCACTGCGAAAAATTATGTAAATAATGACTCACCCTCATGTCGTTCAAAACCTGTAAGACCTCCGTTCATCTTCGGAACACAGTTTAAGATATTTTATATTTAGTCCGAGAGCTCTCAGTCCCTCCATTGAAAGTGTGTGAACAGTATACTGTCCATGTCTAGAAAAGTAATAAAAACATCTTCAAAGTAGTCCATGTGACATCAGATGGTCAGTTAGAATTTGTTGAAGCATCTAAAATACATTTTAATACAAAACTAAAAAAACGACGGCTTTATTTAGCATTGTGAGATTTCAAAACACTGCAGTTTAGTGATATCCAGTTCAAGAACAAATCATCCGATGTAACCAGATCTTCTTGAACCAGTTAATCCAGAATTAATCCACAAATGACTTAAGCTGTTAACTTTTTTAATGTGGCTGACACTCCCTCTGAGTTAAAACCAACCAGTATCCCAGAGGAATTAATTTACTCAAACATTACACTGACTGAACTGCTGTGAAGAGAGAACTGAAGATGAACACCGAGCCGAGCCAGATAACAAACAAAAGATTGTTCATTGTCTTCAGAAGAGAAGACAATGCTGAATAAACTCATAGTTTTTGTTATTTTTGGACCAGCTTTTCTTGCAACGGCAGTATTGGCTGTGTTTGAATTTAGAAGGTTTTGCCTCTTTCAGCATCATGGTTGGCACCAATTTGCCATTGACACGTTGTCTCCCAAAATCAGTGGCAGCTGGATAGGTTGGCTGAACCATGTGTGCCCGCTTACACATGGCCAACTGATCAATGACTCGTCGAAGGTGTAATAGGAAGGTGTCTTCAGTTGGTGGAAGGCAATGCACATCTCCTTTGATGCTAACAAAGAGATGGGCTCGCAGTGCTTCTAGAGTACCACCAAATGCCGCATTTCCACCGCAGGAACTTTACCCAGGAACCAGGGACTTTGGCCTGGTACTCAGTGTGTTTCCATTGCAGGAACCAGGAACTAAATAAAGTTCCGGGTAAAAAAAAAATGCCCCTTTAGAAAGTCCCTGCTGGTGAGGTGGTACTTTTTCAAAGTTTCTGAACTTTCGGGGGCGCGACTTGGGCGCTACACATCCTGATTGGTTGAGTTCACGCAGCATTGGTTGAGTTCAACCACCATTTATTCGGATCAACATTTTCAAAATATTGCTGTTATTGTGTCATGAAATATAATTTTAAAGCATTTCAGGCGAGAATGTAGTTGTTTAAAACTAAAATCTGTGGTTTATTTATAAAGACAGCGCCTATTTAAAAATGTGTTTCGCCGATCTCGTAGACGGTAAGCTCCACGCAATCAACGAGATCTCAGTGATCATCTATTCGCCGAGAATCAGCCCCACCTCGGATAGACCTTCTGATATGTGCCGCTGGCTCTGATGTCTCTTTAGTGGTTGAAAAAATATATATAATTCAGCTGCAGGGTAAATCTAACGGGTTTTCTTTGGTCTATATTAAATTTATCTATATGTTAAAATGAAAATAAAAAAGGCAAATTTATAAAATAATATTTTGTTTGATTGTAGGCTAATGGCTGTATATATATATATATATATATATATATATATATATATATCCCTGAACTATGTACATTTCTGCAGCTGTTCTTATGTTAAAATTAAAACGAAAGGAGGCAGTGGTATTTGATATCCTATTTCGTTTTATTGTAAATATACAGAGAGAAAAATTGCAGTAGCCATGGTCAGCTGACAGAAGTTATCAAGTATGCTGCTGTTTGCAGATTTACCGGACTTGTGTCGTCACAGACATCTCACAGACATCTCACAGACATCAAAATTTTCAATAAAACCTTTTTAAAAATTATGATTTTGTAATTGATTTTTGTAATTTGTAATCATTATGTGAAATTAGCTACAGGACCAACCCCCCACCCCACCTCACAAAAGAAACTGAGTTGAGGAAAGTGAATCGTTCGCTGCGTGAGGTGATGTGCCGGCCTATCAGTGGTAAACCCAGTGGCTACTGGCAATTGAATGGTGAATTCCAGCGACAAGTCGGAAACCTTTTATTTTAATTTTAGGACCGTTTATTTTGCATATCCTGTGCATTTTTGTTATTGGCGGAGCAGTCGGTCAATCCCACCTTTCCAGTAAATATGACTTGTGATTGGACTGTACGTCAGCATACAGCAAAGCATTGGCCAAGAGTAGAAGGCCCTCCCTCCAGGCTTTTTTATTAGTTGTGAGGTTGCGAAGCTTCATTTTCACTCAGTCTGGTTTCAGAACAGAGCTGCGTGACAACGCTGCCACAAATCATGTGAGTCGCAAGCTCGCAACTGTGTGGGCGTATCTCCGGAAAGTGGGTGTTGTAAACTCAGTTCTGAAAAAATCGTCTGCAATAGGAGTGCAAATGTAATGTAATGTAATACGTTTCGCCCTTTCGAACCTCAGTTTTCAGAGATTCAAAACTTTTTTTTCACCTATTGGCACACCAATTTTCAGATCACTATTTACAAGGTTTCAAATCTTGAAAACAAACTATACACTGGGAGAACAGTGACAAATTCGAAACTCTGAAAAAATGATTGCACAACACTATTAAAAGGAGTGTTGCACTTCTGAAGAGGGAAAACTCAAAAACAAAATTATGTTTGAAGAGATTAAATTTTTTTTACCACTTTGCAAGCCTGCAAAGCTATGTTTTCAGAGTTTCAAAAAAAATTTTTCACACATTCACACACCAGTTTTCAGATCACCATTTACAAGGTTTCAAACCTGGAAAACAATCTAATACAGTGGGAGAACACTGACAAATTTGAAACTCTGAAAAATTCTTTGCGCAACATTGTAAAAAAAATGTTGCAGTTCTGTATAAGGAAATCTCAAAAACAACATAATGTTTGCAGAGATATTTTTATTTTTTTACATTTTGCAAGCTTGCAAATCTTATTTTTCGATCTTGCAAAACTTTTTTTGTACGATTTTGAGTTTTCGAACACTTAGTTTCAATCTTTCAGAACTTTATTTTCAGTTTTGAATCATGGCAGGATTTAAATCCAATAGAAGCCTGCCATAAATGTTTTGCATTATGGCAGTACACTCTGCTTATTGTTTTTCAAGAATGTTGCACTCCTGTTTGTCATTGTGCACTAAACTTCATGCCAAAAATCATCAGAAATATTGGTCTTTACCAATATATTGAATCTTTACATTCGTCCTGCCTGTTGTCCGTGGATTTACCTATATTTGGTGTTATTTGCCCTATAAAATATATTTGGACATGCAAAATCAATTTTACAATCAATTCAATGAACACAAAAGTGACAACCCGAGAAAACAAAGTAAACGGTCTCTCATTTGTAGGTTGCATTGACACTGGTGGATGCAAGTAAAACAGTTCCAGATTTTTTTCTTGAAATGAATGCACCTGAAATCCATGCAAAAAACATGTTTTTGACAAAGATTTAAGTTTGTTTGTGGTCTATATAGCCTGCATCAAAATTAGGTTTGCAATTATGCGCGCAAAGGCACGGGTTGATGACCCAGTCAGTGACATCACGATATGCTAATTTGTTTAAATTCATACCTATGTAATCACCATTACCAAAATTTTACTTTTTTTACATTGAAAAAAAAAAATTGACCCTACCTACCGACCCTTTTTGAATTTTTATTTTTTTTTACTTTTACTGCAAACTGAACTATTTTAAGGATGGCCTTATGCAAGCAGTATAGTTGGTACTAAGCAGCTTTCTCTCCAGCTGCTTGGTTGAGAACTCAGGCTCCTATCCTTTATTCTTCTCCAATTAAAATCACTCCTCTCCTGTTATCTCCTCGTCACTCTAATCCTCTCCTGTTCAGTTAACTCCCCTCTCCTCCTTTCCTTTCTTCTCCACGCTTCTTCTCTCTTGTTCAATCCTCTTCACTCTTCTCCCCTCTCAACTCATATTGTCTCCTATTCCATCCACTCCTCTCCACTCTTCTCTCTTGTTCAATCCACTCCTGTACTCTTTACTCTTTATTCTCCTCTCCAATCCACTCCACTTCTCTCCACTCTTCTCTCCTCTCCACTCTTTCCCACTATTCTTCTCTTCCCTCTTCTCTTCTGTTCAATCCTCCATTCTCCTCTCCACTTCACTCCTCTTTACTGTCCTTTCCAATCCTCTGCTGCCTTATCTTCTTGCTAACTTTTCCTCCACAGCAAACCCAATAAAATCAGAACCAACCCAGCCGGCATTTCAACGCTGATTCAACGTTGAAACAACATCAGGTACCATGGTTGAATCAGCGTTGATTCACCGTTGAAATCATGACATTGATTCACCGTTGAAATCATGATGCTGTTTCACCTTCTTACCTTCATTACGGATGAATTATAACGTTCTGGAGACCTTGGATTCACGCTGAATGAGGTGTTGATTTTAAAAAGTGAATCAACGTTTATAACACGGCGTTGTTTTACCGTCGAACCGTGCACCATGGATAAATACACAATTGTAGGTTTAATTAGATCCTAGTTTGCATTTAGATCAACACACAATAAAGGCTAAAAGGCATCTAATGACTGGCAGCAATGGCTTTACAATGAGCCTCAATAAACTACCACATGCTCAAAACTGTAAAACTGCAGTTTTATTTTGGAAACACACTGTACAAAACAGATGAAAATAATCCCAAACTTTATTTCGCTGAGTATGCATGGATGTATTGTTAAAACATGAAGCAACAATTCAAATTCAATAATATTGAAAGGTTTTTGTAAATTAATTTGGAATATTTTTTATATAATTTAATATATAAACCTCTAAATGCCTGCTGAACAATAGTAATAGATTTCTGGCAAATGGTTAGCGGACCCCCACCTGCTGTTAGCATTCCATTATTTATATATATATATATATATATATATATATATATATATATATATATATATATATATATATATATATATATATATATATATATATATATATATATATATATATATATCATGTTTCAGTCAAAAGTTTCATGTTAGGGAAATGGAAGAGAGTGAGATTACTTAGCCCAATTGTTATAGCCACAAAAAACAAGAGGGTCAACCACACTTATTGAAGTCACTATCAAGCCAGCTGAAATGTGCCTCCTGTTGAAAATACTCCTCGCTGACAATGTTGTTAAATCTCTGGCATGAATAATTATGTCAGATGGGTCAAGTTTAATTACAATACTGACATTGCATTATCATTAATGTTAAAGAAATTTACTTCTTGCTGAAGGTGCCTGGGCCACCACAGTTGTGCTTTGTTGTTCTAATGCATCTGATTGCTGGGCTGGGGACACAAAGAAGACATGAGCACAGCAAAACTGGAACAAAACTATGGCTGTGTACTGACGGTATGTAAATTCAACACAGAAGAGTACTGTATCATTCACCTATGACAGTCTCAAAGCAGACAAGATGATGGTGCTCAGAAGTTCCAGTCTCTATTTGTGGAGGTGTTATGAGGATGGATAACACTTGATATACATTTGATCTGAAACAAAAAAGTAAAACAATAGAATAATAGAACAACAACAACAACAAAAAATATGTACACGTTAATGTCACATGTAAAAAGACTTTGACTTCTAGGGTGGCAACATACATTTAAAATGTAAAGAGTGCTGCATCTTCCATGCTAATCCTATACCTGGAAGTGAATGAAAAAGTGAATTTAATATGAAAACAATCTCCTCATATGACCTTTTTAACATTATAAAACAAATGCTAGAGGCATACACATACAAAATCATGTCCTTTCATTATACGTTATTTTAACACAAGCCACCAAAAACTAATTTACACCTATGCTATCCATCATGTACTGAAGGTAAACCTTTAAAAAGCAAACAATTAACAAATAAGTTTATCAGAAATGTATTGGCAAAGAGGCATCGAACCCCCAACTGCTCCCCGGGCACCGCAGCGTAAATGTGACCAATCACGGAAAGTAGGGACACAAGTCGGTTCTGGGGCATTTTGAGTTATTCACAGATTCTGAAAATGTAGTCTCCAAGCTTTCCAATGATGTGTAATATTTGGAGAAGTTGTGGCCATTTGAAGGTAGTTACTCAAAAAAGCTAAAAAAGCAGAAAATAGCCTCTAAAGAATGTGCAGTTCTCACCTGTTCTCACTGCTGGGAGTGACAACAGGGCTCATTTACATCTAATTACATCTCATTTAGATTAGCCATACCCCCTGTAAAGCTCCCCCCGTAAAGCTGCATGTTTGCATAGCAAAGACAGACACAATGGGAAAAATTTGACCGCATACTATTAATAATAAAGGATAATGTGCATTGTAAATGTCAGTAATTTATCTTTTTTGACTTTTATAAAAATGTTTTATTGGCTGAAATATGTGAGTTTTGTCTTTTTATAAAACCTTTTTTGTCAAAACTCTATTTGAACTTGTGCATTGTAAATAACGTTGCAAGACAATCTGGCCATCATTTTAAATGTTATTATTTTAATGTTTACGTAAACAAAAAGTACATATTGATGCTAATTTTATTTGTTATTTGCTGGTTTTCTACATAAAACTTGGTGAATTGATTTCATTTTGTAGCATTAGGACTTTTTGAACAGGATTCTGTGATAACCGTGATCATTTTGGTCACTATAATCATGAAATGAAATTTTCATGCCATTTCAATAGTTATGATCAACTATGATAAGCTAAAGAGATTTTCCCCATATCTCTCTCTTTATCCCC
Organism: Carassius auratus; assembly: GCF_003368295.1. Classification (NCBI taxonomy): domain Eukaryota; kingdom Metazoa; phylum Chordata; class Actinopteri; order Cypriniformes; family Cyprinidae; genus Carassius; species Carassius auratus. Next base: position 687,259 of record NC_039293.1, on the reverse strand, counting down.
ATCAAATGTTGCTATCGATATAGCCTCTGATATCTTACGGTCCAACTCGTCTGACGCCAGTCCAATACATTCTTCCTCGTCGTCATCTTCGCTCAGTTGTAGATTAGGGATATTATACAGTCTTATTATGCCGCTTTCATCGTCGCTCAGATCATCTTCAGAATCATTGAGCGATTGTTCATATCAGCTAGAGCCGGCCAGAGCACTGCATAGTAAGTAGCCACGCTTCCCTCGGAGGTCGGGGGCAATAACAAAAGAAACAAAAGCCGGCTTATCCAGAATGGAAATACACACACGCCCCTACTGCGTGCAAGAATCTCCTAAAAACTAGCCGATTTCAACCTCAAAATGTACGCTTTTAAATATACCAATACTGCTATCTCAAACACGGAGAGGCTACTTCATGATCTCAATTAACAGATTCTGCAAAAAAACGAAACCCGCTTCTTTCTCATTTTGCTCGAAAGTTGTGCTGCCGACTTGTGTCACTGGTTTCCGTGACGGGTCACAAATGGCTGCCCACTTCTCCGGGTGTGTGTGTTTTCACTGCTCTGTGTGTGTGTACTTTGGATGGGTTAAATGCAGAGCACTGGCCTCCGTTACACTCACCCCCACCCGGGTGACGGCACCAATGTAAACCCTCTCTCCCGGGTCCTCTCCACCGCTCGAACCCGGGTCTCCGGCATGGGAGGCGGATGCACTAACAAGGAGGCTAAATGGCTACAGCCACTAGCGTCGGTTTTCCTGCACAGCACTACTCGCTGGCATCCATTACACAAACATACATCAATACACCCTTTGACTGTGTTCTCAATTAAGGTTGGAGTATTGTTGAAGGAAAAGATCCTAGATTTTTTGATAAATAACTTAATTACTTTGTGCAAATACTATATTCAGAGATGTAAGTTTTTAAAGGTTAAAACTCACTTCAGTGGATGAAAGAATGAACTAAAGATATTTGCAAAGTCTCTTCATTACAGGATGGACAGGAGTTTAGTTATGTATTGTAGAAGTTATTACTAGACGAAGCCAAATTTGCTGAAATATCCACGACATAGGATACAGTAAGAGCACACGGTTGTCCATCAGATGTGTGTCAACGTTGAATTCATTACTATAGCAACAATAGATCAAACAATCATTGTAAAAAAAAAAAACAGAAAAGAGAAAACAACTCTGATTATGTCGAGATAATGAGAAAATTAAGTCGTTATAACGAGAAAACAAGAATGAAAAATAATAATGCATGGCCGCTTAGAACTTCTGTAACTATGTGTGGTATGCAATAATATTGTAATTGTAAGTTAGTTTTGTTAGTTTTTGATATGAGTAGGCTATATCGCTAAAAGCAAACACAAAACACACCTAGTGCACACAGACATTAGGTGATGGAGTCTATAGGGCCTCGTTTACACTGTTAGTTAATTGTGACCCAATTCTGAATTCTTTTTCAAATACTGTAAGAGTGCGAGATGATTTTGAGAGAGGAAGTGTGCAGTTAGTGCTGTTTGTGAAGAGAAATTCACTTTGTTGTGTTGTAGATCAGTGTGTTTGTTCAGTCATTCAGTTTTGTGCTTTGTAATGTTTTGTTTTTTTGTGCAGTTATTGTCAATGTTGTGTAATAAGCTATTCAGATACCTCTGCTATTAGTCAGATGTTTAAATGTTAATCTGGAAACATTACCACTGTTAGTATATAATATATTTTATTGTTATATATATATATATATATATATATATATATATATATATATATATATATATATATATATATATATATATATGTATATATATAATTTTTTTAGCTTCCTTAAAACTGAAACTCACTCAAAGCGAGACGGATCAAGATTTTTTTTTTTTTTTTTAGCGTGTTTAAATTATTATTTTATTTTTTTACAAGATCATCATTATCTGTGCTCAGGTGCAATTTGCTCTAGACAAAATTATAAAATAACATAAAATAGACAAATGATCAGCTCAGTGTTCACAGTTTAATGAGTTTTTCTCTTTGTGTTTTAGTGCTGATTTCAAACATCCACTCTGGACAAACTGAAGGTGAGTCACTTTGATTAATGTATTTCATCACATACGACTGATTCTAACACTGATTATTAAATACTGATTCTGCAGTAATTTAGAAATAAATGAGTGTTACATTTTATTATGATTATAAATGCACCATTTTAAGACTGATGTGTGACAACAAATAAAAATGTAATCAAAGTACAATAATTATTAAACAATGAGAGGACAAGATTTTCTGCTGAAAATCATTTAACACTCAAGTTTGATGTTTCTAAATTCTCAATGACTTTATACTGACAGATATTCCCAAACCAACTCTGACTGTTGAGCCACAGAGTTCACTGTTCACTGGAGACTCAGTTACTCTGAGATGTGAGGTGGATCAGTCATGGGATGGATGGGAGATAATCCGGAGTAGAAACTCAAACACTGAAGCTATTGAAGCTGCAAATAAAACTATCAATTCAGTGACAGTCTCTGATGGAGGAGAGTACAGGTGCAGAGCACACAGAAGAGGACTTTACACAAATTACAGTGAAACAGTAACAGTTACAATATACGGCAAGTATTTTAATCAAATAATGATCTGCTCAGAGAACACAATGAAAATAATTCACAAGACACTGAATCTGTGATTATAACAGCTTTAGAGAACAACACTTCAGTCTAACTTGATCTAGCATGTGTTTTACAATCAAGTATTGTTGTTGTTGTACAGAAAGACCAAAAGCCAAAGTGAGCATTAAACCTGATCAACATGTATTCAGAGGAGACACAGTCACTCTCAGATGTGACATTGATGGTGAAGGAGTCTCTAGCTGGAAGTACAGCTGGTATAAAGACGGTTCAGACAGTGTTTTCAGTGAACTACAGGAACACACATTCAGTTCTGTTACTGAGTCTGACGCAGGTAAATACTCCTGTTATGGAGCAGAGAGAGGAGGATCACGAACATCACACATTAGTGATGAAGTTACACTGACAGTATCAGGTGAGTTTGATCATCTCTTTATAAACACACACAGGTTTAACATGTTATTAATGAGTGATTTCTGTATTTCAGATAGACCCAGACCAGTTTTAAGTGTTTCTCCACAGAAGTGGTTGACTGAAGGAGATCCAGTGACTCTGATCTGTGAGGTTAAAGACTCCTCTACAGGCTGGACATTCAGCTGGTTCACTCTACCTGTTTCATCAGGTAAGATATAATGTACTTCATGTGATAACATCTGAATGAACTGGTTTCATCCAAAAAAAAAAAAAAATAATAATAAAAAAAAAAAAATAATAATAATATACATTAAAAATCAAATAAATAAACTAGTCTGAGTACTGATTATAACAAAGGTAATATAAACGTCTCATGTAAAAATGACTGATAATATTTTTGAGGTAACTACACTTTCACTTCATACAGACTACAGAAGTTTTAATTATCAGTTGCTCTCAGACAGCAGCAGAGGAGCTGGAGGAAACTACACGGTCAGTTCTGCTGCTCTAAATCACACAGGAGTTTATGTGTGCAGAGCAGAGAGAGAAAAACCAGTCTATTTCACATGGTACAGCAACGAACAACCACTATGGGTCACTGGTGAGTTCAGGCTGAATCTCTGAATGAAATGAGACTCTCCTGAAATTTTACTTGATCTTTTAAATGCTTGATTTGTTATGAAATTTTATTCTGTCATAATACAAGTCTACTACTGAATTGTGTCAATGGAGAAAGATGCTTTTTCTTCTGGCAGAGATTAAAACAACGGTGGAGGCAGGGGTCAGCAGCAACTCAGGTTGGCACATATATTTTCTTTATTTCAGTGTAAAAATGAGTTTAACAATATTATTCTGGAATGTTTTATTGCCCACAACACAACTGAAAACAATTAATTATAATGAATTTGTACTTATTTAGAATTGAGATAATGGTGGATTAAGTTAAAATAATTTAATAATTATTAAATAATTATTAATTTTTTTCCTCCAGAACTAACTTGAAGTTGTCTCAGTTGTCTTTGGCATGCTCTCTGATGGCATAATTACAAATATGTTATTTTGTTTTGATCAAAAATGAAGTGTACATTGTGTAAAGTGTTAAATCAATAAAACTCTTGATTTCCAAACTGTAATTGTCTTCTCAGGTGATTCTCCTCCAGTCTCTCTGATCATCAGTCCCAACAGAACTCAACACTTCACATCTGTCTCTCTCTCTCTGAGCTGTGAGGACCAGCGTAACTCTGATAGATGGAGAGTGAGAAGATACACAGAAAGATGGGGGCTGGAAGATTGTTCATCATCACACTGGGGATCACAGACAGGATCTACATGTACAATCAGCTCCACCGTCCCATCAGACACTGGAGTGTACTGGTGTCAGTCTGAATCTGGAGAGATCAGTCATCCTGTTAATATCACTGTACACCGTGAGTCTGAGTTTCTGTATTTTATTTTTTCATTTCTGATTTTTTTATTATTATTTTCATTTACAATGCAGTACACAAAGTAGTTTATTAAACAAAAACATGACGTGTCAGTCTGCATTACAAATAAATACTCAATGGTTAAGACATACCAAAATGTAGTTTTGCAAGAAAATGTAAAAACCTTTTTTATGATGATGATGAAGATTATTATTATTATTACATTTCTTACCATATAGTTGCTATATACTATCAGCACACATTTCATCTGTTTGTGTAGCTGATGTGATTCTGGAGAGTCCTGTTCATCCTGTGACTGAAGGAGATTCTCTGACTCTACGCTGTTTTTATAAACATTCAACTCCACCAATCCTCAGAGCTGATTTCTATAAAGATGGATCACTCATCCAGAATCAAACTACAGAGATGATCATCTCTACTGTCTCAAAGTCACATGAGGGTTTCTACTACTGCAAACACCCAGAGAGAGGAGAGTCACCCAAGAGCTGGATCTCAGTCAGAGGAGTCTCAAATGAATGTGAGTCAATGAAACTGTGAGCTGATTTATTTCTTCATATGCTCTCGTTCAGATATAGTGCTTGATAAAGTGTTTGTGTGTCTCTTTTTCAGTTTCTCATTCAGAATCTCAGATCTCTGTCCTCCACACACTCAGTTCTGTACTGACAGTTTGTCCATATCTGATAGTGACAGTCGTGCTGATCTTCAAGTGCTGCAGGATGAGAGGTATAACAGTTGAATGATTTATTACATGTCATTATAATCATATTTTACTGAGAAACAATTATTATTATCATTAATGCTGTTTGGTTGAATGTGCATGTGGTCAAATTAACATTTGTGTTTGTGTGGATGCACCACTGTCCTCCTTTGACTTGCAGCTAATGGTTGTTAGATTCAACATGAACCAGAACTTCAAACCGTTAGACTTCTGAGTGAAACAGGATATTCAACAAGAAAACATGTAGAGCAAAACTTGATTTTACCCAACAGGAATTGTTTGGCATTACATCATTTTTTTCTTTGTAATTGCTAAAACATTGTAAGATGTTGATGACATAGTGACTCGAACTAAACTTTTTGCTCATAAAGGTTTGGAAGCTTACTTTACATTACTGCTTTTTCAGTTGATTTTCAGTATTATTGAATCATGAAAGTTAAAGTTTAATGTTTTTATTTTGTTCTGCCTTAATATTGTAAAGTTCAATCGTTTACAGTATAAGTCTTAGTGCTTCTATGTTATGTAGCCTCTGTGATGATTGCCTGATTTATAACCACATGGATGTGTCATTTGTAAGCATGTTTATTCATTATTCTTTAGTGTATTCTTTATTCATGACTTGTATTGTTGCAAAGCTCTGTAGGTTTTTCATATTTTGAACTGTTTATATTTTCTTTCTTAAAATAAAAAAGCAGTGCCTTTTAAAATATTGTGGAGCTGATGCTTTGTTAAAACACTCTTGCAGTGTCACAGTAAAAACAAAAGAACCATGATCTATGAGCCAATCGGGTTTTACATGTCCATTAATATACTGTAATTATTACAGTTAATATGCATATAAAAATAATACTAGCAAAATGTGACAACTATAAATTGATTCCTGAATAAATGAGTCTTATGAGACATTAGAAACACTCATCAGTAGAAGTGATTACTGAAATAACTTACTGGACTATGAATTATTACTTTCTGTTGTTCTGATCTTACTGTTATCTTGTATTTAAGGCTCATTAGACTACAGACACTGAGCTGTTCTTCATAAGAGAACCTTTAGTTTAAGATGCACACGGTTTATTATACAAACAAATGATGTTACATTACTACACAACTCTCTGCAATACTGAATTCCGACTGCTTAATAGAAACGTCTGGTCAAAAAACACATCCTCTCCACTTTGCCCTCTTTTCTAGACCCTCTATAATTCGCACATCGCCCCAACCTCTCTACAGATGAAGTTATCTCCTACACACTGCACTCCATCTTATCACATCTGGACACAAAAGACTTGTATGTCAGAATGCTGTTCAGTGACTTTAGCTTATCAGTGGCTCTGCTGTAGAGAGAGTCAGGAGCACCAGATTTTTTGGTGTGTACATTTCTGACGAAATCAAAACTCCACTGTGAAGAAGGCGCAACAACGTCTTCACTTCCTGCGAAAGCTGAAGAGAGCCAGTCTCCCAGCACCCATCCTCACCATCTTCAACAGAGGAACTGTGGAGAGCGTCCTGGCCAGCTGCATCACTGCGTGGTTCGGAAACTGCAAAACAGCAGAACGCAGACCCTCCAGCGCATAGTGAGGACAACTGAGAGGATCATAGGGGTCTCCCTCCCCTCGATCCAGGACATCTATCAGACACACTGTGTACGCAGAGCCTCCTCCATTGTGAAAGATTGATCTCACCCCTCCCACCATCTCTTTGACCCCCTGCCATCACGCAGAAGCCACACAGCATCAGGACCCACACGGAAAGTTTCTGCAACAGCTTTTCCCCTAGGCTGTCAATATACTGAATAAGCTGATACCATCTAGCATCCTACTCACTCATTAACTGCCTTTCTACCCCATGTCTACAGAAAAAAAAACACTTCAAGGTACATTCACAAACATCTGCACTTTCACTTAGCTGTGCACTATAGACTCTTGCACATCTGCACAATGGTCAGTTTACCTTCGTCTGCACTCAACTCCCTCAATGTGCACCAAAGACACTCTGTACAAAAGCACATATTCTGACATAATATCTGCTCCGAGCCACCTCAATTGTACACAAGCACTTTATTCTTAAACACTACCATTCATTCCTAATTTAACACTTCTGTCTTGTCATATTCATTATGCTCATCATGTTTATTTTTTGGTATATTTAATGTGCTCTCATGTCTGATCCGTGTTGTCATGAACACATGTGTATACTTGTTTTGTCAGTGTCTTTTCACCTTGGTCCGTCAGAAAAGACATTTCGTTCTTCTGTAAAAATTGAAAACAAGTAATTCTAATGGTGGAAAATATTCAGAAATGTGCAGATGTGGAGCAGGAGACTGTTTGATTGCAGATAGTGAAACATCACTGGCCTCTGCTGGCCTTAAAGTGACATAACAATAAATATGCAGAATCCTTTTAGAAATGAAAACATACATTGGGTTTTAAATTATTTAACACCTATCAACTCTCTCCATTCATATCCATGCATTTTAACAGCTACACAATAATAGAATAATCGTCTTTTCCTTGACTATAGAAGCATCAGCGTCGACCTGCACAAAACACAACAGCATAGTTACTGTCAGGGATCTGGCAAGACCGGGCCCCACCGATCATCAACGCTCTCAGTCACCTGACTATTAACCAGCCACACCTGCAACGTATCACGGGTTATCAAGAGCACTATAAATACACTCACCCGCACCTCAGTTCTCTGTCAAGCCTCCAACAGGAAAGATCCTGGCAGTTGTCAAGCCAGCCGCGGTTTGAAAGTACACGGTCAAGCCAGCCGCACTTTTTTTTTTGTTTGTGCGTCTAATCGTGCACTGACGGTACGGGTGCAGGGAGCGGTCAAAATAGATGTAAAGAAGCTGTCGTAACGGCGTTTCCTTTATACTTTTTCTGATATTTTCAATAGTTCACGGGTGCCCACCCCCTCCCAAAAAAAAATAAATGAAATAAAATCTGCATAAAACGTCATTTAACCCATAAAAAGAACTTAAAGGGACATCAGAATATTTATGTATTGCTATTTCATGTCATGATATAAATAATGCATTTTTTTAAATGACTTGAACATTGAATTAATGTTTCTGAATACATTATTTTTGTACATTAACATTTTTATTTTACATTAATATACATAATTTATCAATGTGTATATATATATATATATATATATATATATATATATATATGTGTGTGTGTGTGTGTGTGTGTGTATATAATATATATATATATTATATATATATATTATATATATATTATATATATATATATATATATATTATATATATATTTTATATATATATATTTTATATATACATTTTATAAATATATATTTTAAATATATATATATATATATATATATATATATATATATATATATGTGTGTGTGTGTGTGTGTGTGTGTATAATATATATATATTATATATATATCTTTTTATATATATATATATATTATATATATATATATATATATTATATATATTTTATATATATATATATATATATATATATATATATATATATATATATAAATATTATATATATTATATATATATATGTTATATATACATTTTATAAATATACATTTTATATATATATAATATATATATATATATATATATAATATATATATATATATATATATATATATATATATATATATATATATATATATATATATATATATCAACATTGATACAATATGTAATGCGTATGTGTGTGTTGTTTGTGTGTGTATACCTTTCAACTAATAGTGATCCTGACTATTGCTGTATTTTTTTTCAAGTTAAAACTATTATACAATTTTTGTACAATTTAAAGGCAAATCACTCCAAAAGTCAATGTGCATTTTCACTCTTTTCTCATAAAAAGCACTAACTTATAAAATGCTTTCCTTAAAAGGTTTGCTCCTTTTTCCAATTGATAACTTTTAACAGTGACCCAGAATATTACTGAATTAATTTTTTAAGTTATTTTACTGTATAGCGCTGGAGAAAATTAATGGCAAAATAACTCCAGAAAAGTGCATTTTAGCACCTGCACCGTTACCCATTTTCATACACTCATAAAAATCTTTGCTTCATGGGTTTGCTCTTTCTTTCAGTGGATTCCTATTCACAGTCACTCTTACCATTGATATATTAATTTTCAAATATTTCTACTGTATAGTTTTGGAGAAAACTAAAGCCAAATTCAACTCCAAGAATCTAATCACATAAGCTTTTTAACACCATGTCCCATTTTCAAACATTTACAAAAATCTTTGCTTTATAGGTTTGCTCATTCTTTCACTTGATTCCTATTCACAGTCACTCTGACCATTACTGCGTTAATTTTCAATTATTTTTACTGTATAGTTTTGGAAAAAATCATTGGCAAAATCATGCCTAATCAAAGTTTATTCTATCTGTTGCACCATTACCCATTTTCAAACACTCATAAAAAATCTTTGCTCTATAGGTTTGCTCGTTCTTTCAGTTTATTTCTGTTCACAGTCAATCTGATCATTACTGTATTAAGTTTCAAATATTTCTACTGTATAGTTTTGGAGAAAACTAAAGCCAAAATCAACTCCAAGCATCTAAGTGCATAAGCACTTTACATCATGTCCCATTTTCAAGCACTCATAAAAATCTTTGCTTTATAGGTTTGCTTGTTTTATTAGTTTATTTCTGTTTACAGTCAATCTGACCATTACTGTATTCATTTTTAAATAATTCTACTGTATAGTTTTGGAGAAAACTAAAGCCAAAATCAACCCCAAGCATCGAAGTGCATAAGCACTTTACATCATGTCCCATTTTCAAGAACTCATAAAAACCTTTGCTTTATAGGTTTGCTCGTTCTTTCAGTTTATGTCTGTTTACAGTCAATCTGACCATTACTGTATTCATTTTTAAATAATTCTACTGTATAGTTTTGGAGAAAACTAAAGACAAAATCAACCCCAAGCATCGAAGTGCATAAGCACTTTACATCATGTCCCATTTTCAAGCACTCATAAAAACCTTTGCTTTATAGGTTTGCTCGTTCTTTCAGTTTATTTCTGTTTACAGTCAATCTGACCATTACTGTATTAGGTTTCAAATATTTCTACTGTATAGTTTTGGAGAAAACTAAAGCCAAAATCAACCCCAAGCATCTAAGTGCATAAGCACTTTGCTTCATGTGCCATTTTCAAGCACTCATAAAAATCTTTGCTTTATAGGTTTGCTCGTTCTTTCAGTTTATTTCTGTTTACAGACACTCTGACCATTACTGTATTAAGTTTCAAATATTTCTACTGTATAGTTTTGGAGAAAACTAAAGCCAAAGTCAACCCCAAGCATCTAAGTGCATAAGCACTTAACATCACGTCCCAATTTCAAGCACTCATAAAAATCTTTGCTTTATAGGTTTGCTCGTTCTTTCAGTTTATTTCTGTTTACAGTCAATCTGACCATTACTGTATTACGTTTCAAATATTTCTACTGTATAGTTTTGGAGAAAAATAAGCCAAAATCAACCACCAAGCATCTAAGTGCATAAGCACTTTACATCATTTCCTATTTTCAAACACTCATAAAAATCTTTGCTTTATAGGTTTGCTCGTTCTTTCAGTTTATTTCTGTTTACAGTCAATCTGACCATTACTCTATCAAGTTTCAAATATTTCTACTGTATAGTTTTGGAGAAAACTGAAGCCAAATTCAACCCCAAGCATCTAAGTGCATAAGCACTTTAAATCATGTGCCATTTTCAACCACTCATAAAAATCTTTGCTTTATAGGTTTGCTCACTCTTTCAGTTTATTTCTGTTTACAGTCAATCTGACCATTACTGTATTACGTTTCAAATATTTCTACTGTATAGTTTTGGAGAAAACTGAAGCCAAAATCAACCCCAAGCATCTAAGTGCATAAGCACTTTACATCATGTGCCATTTCAAGCACTCATAAAAATCTTTGCTTTATAGGTTTGCTCACTCTTTCAGTTTATTTCTGTTTACAGTCAATCTGACCATTACTGTATTCATTTTTAAATAATTCTACTGTATAGTTTTGGAGAAAACTAAAGACAAAATCAACCCCAAGCATCGAAGTGCATAAGCACTTTACATCATGTCCCATTTTCAAACACTCATAGAAACCTTTGCTTTATAGGTTTGCTCGTTCTTTCAGTTTATTTCTGTTTACAGTCAATCTGACCATTACTGTATCAAGTTTCAAATATTTCTACTGTATAGTTTTGGAGAAAACTAAAGCCAAAATCAACCCCAAGCATCTAAGTGCATAAGCACTTTGCATCATGTCCCATTTTCAAGCACTCATAAAAATCTTTGCTTTATAGGTTTGCTCGTTCTTTCAGTTTATGTCTGTTTACAGACAATCTGACCATTACTGTATTAAGTTTCAAATATTTCTACTGTATAGTTTTGGAGAAAACTGAAGCCAAAATCAACCCCAAGCATCTAAGTGCATAAGCACTTTACATCATGTGCCATTTCAAGCACTCATAAAAATCTTGCTTTATAGGTTTGCTCACTCTTTCAGTTTATTTCTGTTTACAGTCAATCTGACCATTACTGTATTCATTTTTAAATAATTCTACTGTATAGTTTTGGAGAAAACTAAAGACAAAATCAACCCCAAGCATCGAAGTGCATAAGCACTTTACATCATGTCCCATTTTCAAGCACTCATAAAAACCTTTGCTTTATAGGTTTGCTCGTTCTTTCTGTTTATTTCTGTTAACAGTCAATCTGACCATTACTGTATCAAGTTTCAAATATTTCTACTGTATAGTTTTGGAGAAAACTAATGCCAAAATCAACCTCAAGCATCTAAGTGCATAAGCACTTTACATCATGTCCCATGTTTAAGCACTCATAAAAATCTTTGCTTTATAGGTTTGCTCACTCTTTCAGTTTATTTCTGTTTACAGTCAATCTGACCATTACTGTATTCATTTTTAAATAATTCTACTGTATAGTTTTGGAGAAAACTAAAGACAAAATCAACCCCAAGCATCGAAGTGCATAAGCACTTTACATCATGTCCCATTTTCAAGCACTCATAAAAATCTTTCTTTTATAGGTTTGCTCACTCTTTCAGTTTATTTCTGTTTACAGTCAATCTGACCATTACTGTATTAAGTTTCAAATATTTCTACTGTATAGTTTTGGAGAAAACTAAAACCAAATTCACCCCAAACATCTACAGTAAGTACATAAACACTTATCCAGTTACTTTTCAGGAACTCGAGCTGCGTCGTAGCGCTTTGGGGAAAGTCCCTGACGAGACCTACTCTGAATATCGTGTGCAATCTTGTCCAATGGACGGGCGTGGCGTCACGGAGCGGGGTGACGTAGCGACCAGGAAGCTATATAAGCACGTGCCGTGCAGCTGGCTTCAGCTTCAGCAAGCGCTCTGTGTGTGCATGTCAAAAGTCTGTCCCGTTGGTCCTATTTATTGTTGTCTGTCCCTAGCCATTAAAACATCGCTAAACAGCTCAATATGCCTAAAGCAAAGCAAAAGACCAAACATATAAAGGGCGATTCCAAGCCACATTACAGATTGTTTGTTCCTCCCTGCCCTCGCTACATTACGAGCGGGGATACACACAGTCTGTGCGTGTCTTGCCTGGGACCGAAGCATGTTGAGTCGGCTCTCGAGGGGGCCGACTGTCCGCATTGCGAGCGATTGCCAATGCGGACGCTTCAATCCCGGAGGGCTCTCTTCGAGGAGGGAGCCTTCACCAGCGTTCCTCGCGATAAATTAAAAATCGAATGGCCTGCAGAAAAACATACTGAGCCGCAGAAAAGCAAGCTAGATGAACGCTTTCTGCGGCCGAGGCAACCACCTCCACGCCGGAGTCTACCGTTTTTTTCCGATCTCCATGACGAGATCGTGGAAGCACCCATATTCTACCCGCCTCTTTGGCCCCGATTCACTATACTATGGCAACGTGATGGGGCTGGGAGAGCACGTTATAGAACGATGCCACGGGTCGAACAGACGCTCGCGGGCTATCTGTCACCCGGCTCGGCATCGTCCCTAAAGGCTCCGGGGTTGCCCACTAAGCCGCTGCGAGTTACATCATCGCTTGTGGGCAAGGGTTATGTGGCAGCAGGTCAGGCTGGGGCTTGCCTTCATACTATGGCAGTCCTACAAGCTTATCAGGCCGACCTGCTGGGAGATGTCGATGAGGGCGGTCTATGGCAGCCTTAGTGGCCGCGGAGAGGCATTTGTGGCTGACCCTGTCGGAGATAAAAGAAAGAGACAGGGTCTGCCTTCTGGACGCCCCGCTTCAAGCCTCGGGCCTGTTTGGCGACACAGTCAACACTGTCGTCGACAGGTTCCAGGAGGCACGCAAACAGGCGGCGGCATTCCAGAATTTCCTCCCTCATCGCTCTCGTGGTGCATCTGGGAGATCACCACGCCACATACCAGCTCCTCATACCGGGAAGCGCAAAAACAGAGTGTCGCCGCTCGGGTTCCCCCACGACGGGACCGAGGGCCTCAGCGATGCCCTGAGTCGGGGACTTCCAAAGTAAAAAGGCCAGATTTAAGAACAGTCATCGAGGCCCGGAAGTCCTCGACGAAAAGATCCTGACGCCAGGGTCCAGAGGGTAGCCCCTACTGGGGTAGAGCGCGGTCCACCTCAGTGCCCTCAGGAGGTCGGTCTGCCAACCCTGCCAGAGTTTCAGGGCGCAGCGGCCTCCAGCGAGCACTACTCCCAGTTATTTCCGCCCGTGAGCGCAGCGGAGCTGGGATGCTCGCCGCCCCTTCGGGGGCCTCTTACACCAGAGGTCAGTCTTGAGAGACTGATTGCCTTAGTAGATTATTTAGCAGCGTGGAAGCTACTGCCAAATGTATCTCATTGGGTCCTGCGTACAATAGAAAAAGGCTATTGCATTCAGTTCGGTCATCCACCACCGAAGTTCAACGGGGTTACACCGACTGTGGTCGGCCCCCGGCAGGCTCTGGTTATGGAACAAGAAGTGAATATCCTATTAAGGAAGGAGGCCATCGAGGTGGTCCCTCCTCTAGACAGGGAATCCGGATTTTACAGCCGGTATTTCATAGTTCCAAAGAAAGATGGGGGGTTGCGTCCGATCATAGACTTACGTCACCTGAACTGCTCAGTTATGTCACTGAAGTTCAAAATGCTCACTGTCAAGCAGGTTGTAGCTCAAATCAGATCCGAGGACTGGTTTGTCACAATAGATCTCAAAGACGCATACTTCCACATATCCATCCTTCCACAACACAGGAAGTTTCTGAGGTTCGCTTTCGGGGGCAAAGCTTATCAATATCGAGTACTTCCCTTCGGCCTTGCACTCTCACCCCGCACGTTCACGAAATGTGTAGATGCGGCTCTGGTATCCCTCCGTATGCAGGGCATCCGCATTCTAAATTATATCGACGATTGGTTGATCCTAGCTCAATCAGAGCAGATGGCGGTTCGACATCGAGATGTCGTTCTCGCACACATGGGGGAGCTGGGTTTGAGACTAAATGCCAAGAAGAGTGTACTTTCTCCAGTTCAGAGAACCACCTATCTAGGCGTAGTGTGGGATTTGACCACGATGCAGGCACGTCTGTCTCCTGCTCGGATCGAGTCGATCCTCACATCAGTCGAGAGAGTCAAAGAAGGCCAGTCACTCACTGTCAAACAATTCCAGAGATTGTTAGGGCTGATGGCAGCTGCGTCCAACGTGATACCTTTTGGCCTGCTGCACATGAGACCCCTACAGTGGTGGCTCAAGTCCAAGGGCTTTTCCCCCGAGGGGAAATCCACTTCGAGTTATCAAGGTCACGCGCCGATGCCTTCGTGCCTTAGACACGTGGAAGAAACCTTGGTTCTTGAATCAGGGCCTGGTGCTGGGATCTCTTCGTCGCCGTGTAACACTAGCGACAGACACGTCCCTCACCGGTTGGGGTGAGGTCATGAGTGGCCACCCTGCCCGCGGTCTGTGGAGTGGTCGCCATCTGACATGGCACATCAATTGCCTAGAGATGTTAGCAGTCTATCGAGCATTAAAATATTTCCTCCCAGACCTGAGAGGTCACCATGTGTTGGTGCGCACCGACAACACATCAGTGGTCTCTTATATCAATCACCAGGGGGGTCTGCGCTCACGCCCCTTGTACAAGCTGGCATACCAGATCCTTCTCTGGTCCCAGGGCAAACTCCTCTCGATCAGAGCAGTGTATATTCCTGGGAGATTGAATGTGGGAGCAGACATACTGTCGAGGCAAGGGCCGAGGCCCAGGGAATGGATGCTTCACCCCGAGGTGGTGAAGCAGATATGGAGAGTGTTTGGCAAAGCTCAGGTGGACCTCTTTGCGACTCAAGAGACATCGCAATGTCCCCTCTGGTTCTCTCTAGTTCATCCAGCTCCTCTGGGACTGGACGCTATGGTACAGACCTGGCCGAGGCTTCGTCTGTACGCATTTCCCCCTATCACTCTGCTCCCGGGAGTTCTGGCGAGAGTACGCCTGGACGGGGTCCGTCTTCTATTAGTAGCCCCGTTCTGGCCGGGCCGAATATGGTTCTCAGATCTAGTCTCACTCCTCGACGGCTCTCCGTGGGAGATACCGATCAGGAAAGACCTACTCTCACAGGCGCAGGGCACGATAATTCACCCTCGCCCGGAGGTGTTCAAGCTGTGGGTGTGGCCCCTGAGGGGGCACAACTGTTAGCAGCTGGTCTCTCAACCGAGGTTGTTGAGACCCTCCTCCAGTCCAGAGCTCCCTCTACGAGGAAATTGTACGCCCTGAAGTGGAAACTTTTCACTTCATGGTGCAGAGATCGCCACCTGGACCCTGTTAACTGCCCAGTTGGTACAGTTCTGGAGTTTTTACAAGCTAGGCTCTCTGCGGGGTTATCCCACTCCACCTTAAAGGTGTACGTGGCGGCCATAGCTGCTTTCCATGTCCCTTTCAATGATCAGTCAGTGGGTAGACACCCCCTAGTTACACGTTTCTTCCGCGGTGCGCTGAGGCTAAGACTTCCAGTACGGTCCCGTGTTCCCCCCTGGGATTTGGTTGTGGTTCTAGAGGCTCTCTGTAAAGCTCCATTCGAGCCAATACAAGATATCTCAGATAGACATCTGACACTTAAAACTGCCCTGTTACTGGCAATCACCTCACTAAAAAGAGTTGGAGATCTCCAGGCCCTCTCGGTGGCCCCTACTTATCTAGACTTTGCCCCTGGTATGGCCAAAGCATTCTTATACCCTCGAGCGGGTTATGTTCCAAAGGTTCCCTCTGTAACACCACAACCTATCGTACTGCAGGCCTTTTGTCCTCCTCCCTTTCGGGAGCCAGACCAAGAGAAGCTAAACTGTATGTGTCCAGTGCGAGCACGCATACGTCCACAGAGCTGCCCTGTGGAGAAAATCCGACCAATTGCTTGTTTGCTACGGTCCTACTAACAAGGGTTCTCCTGCCACCAAGCAGACCCTTAGTCGTTGGATAGTCGAGGCTATCAACGTCTCTTATGAGTCCTCTGGTCTTCCCCCTCCTTTGGGGGCCAAGGCTCACTCTACTCGGGGTATGGCGGCTTCCAAGGCCTTCTTAGCAGGTGTGTCCCTCTTGGACATCTGCAATGCTGCGGGGTGGTCCACGCCCTCTACATTTGTCAGATTCTACGATCTTGATATGCGAGCCTCTTCTGTTCTCTCGCCTTAGCTGTGCTCTACGGATACACACTAGGCAGGGATTTGGTAGTCTGGCAGCGTGGGCACATCGTTCCCCAAAGCGCTTCGACGCAGCTCGAGTTCCTGAAAAGGAACGCCTCAAGGTTACGTATGTAACCCTAGTTCCTTGAAGGAACGAGACGCTGCGTCGCAGAGCCATACTCCCGGCACCCCTGCCGGCGCTTGCTTCCCTACTCGAAGCTGAAGCCAGCTGCACGGCACGTGCTTATATAGCTTCCTGGTCGCTACGTCACCCCGCTCCGTGACGCCACGCCCGTCCATTGGACAAGATTGCACACGATATTCAGAGTAGGTCTCGTCAGGGACTTTCCCCAAAGCGCTACGACGCAGCTCGAGTTCCTGAAAAGTAACTGGATAAGTGTTTATGTACTTACTGTAGATGTTTGGGGTGAATTTGGTTTTAGTTTTCTCCAAAACTATACAGTAGAAATATTTGAAACTTAATACAGTAATGGTCAGATTGACTGTAAACAGAAATAAACTGAAAGAGTGAGCAAACCTATAAAAGAAAGATTTTTATGAGTGCTTGAAAATGGCACATGATGTAAAGTGCTTCTGCACTTAGATGCTTGGGGTTGATTTTGGCTTCAGTTATCTCCAAAACTATAAAGTAGAAATATTTGAAACTTAATACAGTAATGGTCAGATTGACTGTAAACAGAAATAAACTGAAAGAACGAGCAAACCTATAAAGCAAAGATTTTTATGAGTGCTTGAAAATGGCACATGATGCAAAGTGCTTATGCACTTAGATGCTTGGGGTTGATTTTGGCTTTAGTTTTCTCCAAAACTATACAGTAGAAATCTTTGAAACCTAATACAGTAATGGTCAGATTGACTGTAAACAGAAATAAACAGAAAGAACGAGCAAACCTATAAAGCAAAGATTTTTATGAGTGCTTGAAAATGGGACATGATGCAAAGTGCTTATGCACTTAGATGCTTGGGGTTGATTTTGGCTTCAGTTTTCTCCAAAACTATACAGTAGAAATATTTGGAACCTAATACAGTAATGGTCAGATTGACTGTAAACAGAAATAAATGAAAGAGTGAGCAAACCTATAAAGCAAAGATTTTTATGAGTGCCTGAATATAGGAAATGATGTAAAGTGCTTATGCACTTAGATGCTTGGGGTTGATTTTGGCTTTAGTTTTCTCCAAAACTATACAGTAGAAATATTTGAAACTTAATACAGTAATGGTCAGATTGACTGTAAACAGAAATAAACTGAAAGAGTGAGCAAACCTATAAAGCAAAGATTTGTATGAGTGCTTGAAAATGGCACATGATGCAAAGTGCTTACGCACTTAGATGCTTGGGGTTGATTTTGGCTTTAGTTTTCTCCAAAACTATACAGTAGAAATATTTTAAACCTAATACAGTAATGGTCAGATTGACTGTAAACAGAAATAAACTGAAAGAACGAGCAAACCTATAAAGCAAAGGTTTTTATGAGTGCTTGAAAATGGGACATGATGTAAAGTGCTTATGCACTTCGATGCTTGGGGTTGATTTTGTCTTTAGTTTTCTCCAAAACTATACAGTAGAATTATTTAAAAATGAATACAGTAATGGTCAGATTGACTGTAAACAGACATAAACTGAAAGAATGAGCAAACCTATAAAGCAAAGGTTTTTATGAGTTCTTGAAAATGGGACATGATGTAAAGTGCTTATGCACTTAGATGCTTGGGGTTGATTTTGGCTTCAGTTTTCTCCAAAACTATACAGTAGAAATATTTGAAACGTAATACAGTAATGGACAGATTGACTGTAAACAGAAATAAACTGGAAGAACGAGCAAACCTATAAAGCAAAGATTTTTATGAGTGTTTGAAAATAGGAAGTTATGTAAAGTGCGTATGCACTTAGATGCTTGGGGTTGATTTTGGCTTTAGTTTTCTCCAAAACTATACAGTAGAAATCTTTGAAATCTAATACAGTAATGGTCAGATTGACTGTAAACAGAAATAAACAGAAAGAACGAGCAAACCTATAAAGCAAAGATTTTTATGAGTGCTTGAAAATGGGACATAATGCAAAGTGCTTATGCACTTAGATGCTTGGGGTTGATTTTGGCTTCAGTTTTCTCCAAAACTATACAGTAGAAATATTTGGAACCTAATACAGTAATGGTCAGATTGACTGTAAACAGAAATAAACTGAAAGAGTGAGCAAACCTATAAAGCAAAGATTTTTATGAGTGCTTGAATATGACACATGATGTAAAGTGCTTATGCACTTAGATGCTTGGGGTTGATTTTGGCTTCAGTTTTCTCCAAAACTATACAGTAGAAATATTTGAAACGTAATACAGTAATGGTCAGATTGACTGTAAACAGAAATAAACTGAAAGAGTGAGCAAACCTATAAAGCAAAGATTTTTATGAGTGGTTGAAAATGGCACATGATGTAAAGTGCTTATGCACTTAGATGCTTGGGGTTGATTTTGGCTTCAGTTTTCTCCAAAACTATACAGTAGAAATATTTGAAACGTAATACAGTAATGGACAGATTGACTGTAAACAGAAATAAACTGAAAGAACGAGCAAACCTATAAAGCAAAGATTTTTATGAGTGTTTGAAAATAGGAAATTATGTAAAGTGCGTATGCACTTAGATGCTTGGGGTTGACTTTGGCTTCAGTTTTCTCCAAAACTATACAGTAGAAATATTTGAAACTTAATACAGTAATGGTCAGATTGACTGTAAACAGAAATAAACTGAAAGAGTGAGCAAACCTATAATGCAAAGATTTGTATGAGTGCTTGAATATGGCACATGATGCAAAGTGCTTACGCACTTAGATGCTTGGGGTTGATTTTGGCTTCAGTTTTCTCCAAAACTATACAGTAGAAATATTTGAAACTTGATAGAGTAATGGTCAGATTGACTGTTAACAGAAATAAACAGAAGGAACGAGCAAACCTATAAAGCAAAGATTTTTATGAGTGGTTGAAAATGGCACATGATGTAAAGTGCTTATGCACTTAGATGCTTGAGGATGATTTTGGCTTTAGTTTTCTCCAAAACTATACAGTAGAAATATTTGAAACTTGATAATGGTCAGATTGACTGTAAACAGAAATAAACTGAAAGAACGAGCAAACCTATAAAGCAAAGATTTTTATGAGTGTTTGAAAATAGGAAATGATGTAAAGTGCTTATGCACTTAGATGCTTGGTGGTTGATTTTGGCTTATTTTTCTCCAAAACTATACAGTAGAAATATTTGAAACGTAATACAGTAATGGTCAGATTGACTGTAAACAGAAATAAACTGAAAGAACGAGCAAACCTATAAAGCAAAGATTTTTATGAGTGTTTGATAATAGGAAATGATGTAAAGTGCTTATGTACTTCGATGCTTGGGGTTGATTTTGGCTTTAGTTTTCTCCAAAACTATACAGTAGAAATATTTGGAAACTTAATACAGTAATGGTCAGATTGACTGTAAACAGAAATAAACTGAAAGAGTGAGCAAACCTATAAAGCAAAGATTTTTATGAGTGCTTGAAATTGGGACGTGATGTTAAGTGCTTATGCACTTAGATGCTTGGGGTTGACTTTGGCTTTAGTTTTCTCCAAAACTATACAGTAGAAATATTTGAAACTTAATACAGTAATGGTCAGAGTGTCTGTAAACAGAAATAAACTGAAAGAACGAGCAAACCTATAAAGCAAAGATTTTTATGAGTGCTTGAAATTGGGACATGATGTTAAGTGCTTATGCACTTAGATGCTTGGGGTTGATTTTGGCTTTAGTTTTCTCCAAAACTATACAGTAGAAATATTTGAAACCTAATACAGTAATGGTCAGATTGACTGTAAACAGAAATAAACTGAAAGAACGAGCAAACCTATAAAGCAAAGGTTTTTATGAGTGCTTGAAAATGGGACATGATGTAAAGTGCTTATGCACTTCGATGCTTGGGGTTGATTTTGTCTTTAGTTTTCTCCAAAACTATACAGTAGAATTATTTAAAAATGAATACAGTAATGGTCAGATTGACTGTAAACAGACATAAACTGAAAGAACGAGCAAACTTATAAAGCAAAGGTTTTTATGAGTTCTTGAAAATGGGACATGATGTAAAGTGCTTATGCACTTCGATGCTTGGGGTTGATTTTGGCTTTAGTTTTCTCCAAAACTATACAGTAGAATTATTTAAAAATGAATACAGTAATGGTCAGATTGACTGTAAACAGAAATAAACTAATAAAACAAGCAAACCTATAAAGCAAAGATTTTTATGAGTGCTTGAAAATGGGACATGATGTAAAGTGCTTATGCACTTAGATGCTTGGAGTTGATTTTGGCTTTAGTTTTCTCCAAAACTATACAGTAGAAATATTTGAAACTTAATACAGTAATGATCAGATTGACTGTGAACAGAAATAAACTGAAAGAACGAGCAAACCTATAGAGCAAAGATTTTTTAT
>NC_039293.1:623442-660942 GCF_003368295.1 Carassius auratus | reverse complement strand
AAGAAAAAAGCTGTAGAAACTTTGGGTGATATTTTGGGTCTGGCGTTCATGGCGAGTCCTCATGGTCAACTTCATCTTAGCAGCGACACAAAAAACACCAGTTTATTACTAAACAATTAAATGTCTCCATGCTAATTTAGACACATCATAATCATTACCGGTTCTTTGTGGCAAGCCCAATGTGTGCGGTCATAACACTTATTATCCTCTAGGCTATAGCCTTTTTAAGTAATCAAATTAATATAAAGGGAGGACGCATTTACTACTTTTAAAAAAACGCAGGTCAGGAAGCGGGTACAATATATTCTTTTTCTTTTTTTGCGGTCCGAGTTCCGGGCGGGTTAGTTGAAAATATCAGTCGGGTGCAGGGTTGTTTATACATTGACCCGCACATCACTGGCTCACATTAAAGCCACCACAAATCGAGCAGTGTTAGTTCAGTCAGGCCACGGAGGCATAGGCTGTGACCAGCTGATGCAGTCAGATGTCAAATCGCTCCAATCACTACTACTCTCCTATTAGACACGGGACATATATATGTAGCACTACTGCCCGGTAAGCATGCTCAAATGGCTTGCAAATCTCCCTCCCTCCTTCCCCATTGTAAGCATGAGCATATTACCATGCACCTTCTGGTTGTCTTCTTCTTGGTTTCAGATCACTAAGGCTTTCAAAATCTTAGTTGGCATGGACCTCACTGCTGAGAGACACTCATCTTCATAACCAGGATAGGCGTCCCACTGCCACATCTACATGATTATCACTGTTTGCTTTAAAGACATTATTAAGTCTTAATTGTCATGTATTTCCAAGCTGATGGTTCCAGGGGGTTAATGTTTAAAGCGCTTGAATGTTAATTATTTTGGGAGCAAGAACCCCCATAAGGAACCATACCGCCAAAGATCAATTTTTTTCAGTAAACTCAAGTAAACTTGCCAAAGTGGTTCCTGTCTGAACTTCTGCCAAAGGCTTGTCTTGGCAGGAGGCTGAAGAGGTGTTCCTCCAGGGCCCCACTATGTTTTCAATTCTTGTTTGTGCAAAAACTATTGGACTTTTGTGTTACACAAGATTTCTGACCACAGCATTTATGTTTTCTTTTAGTGAGGTTGAGAAATTAGACAGAAAACTTTGCTCGAGAAATGAAAAATCTCCCCAACAAGAATGTAAAGCATTTATTTTATTTGATGTTCTTTAATATGTAATATATACATTATTAACCCAATTCTTATTTTTTCCCCAAATTTTTTCTCTGCATTGTTTACAGCTCAAACTTGTAGGACAGCTACAGAAAAAGAATACAAAAATAAAGTTTTTAAAGTTTTTAGAAAATGACACTATAATTTATTTTATGCTTCATAATGTCATGGCATTTAGATGCATTTACACACTGTTTAATGCAGGACATGAATGCATTTAATCTGCAGTTACAAATGCATTAATACTGTTTTGATATTGTAAACATAAAACATTGAATAATGATGTTTAAATTATTTTATTTTAAACATTTGTTTAGCATTATAAAATGGTTGCATTCTGGTGTGTTTAATGAACAAGGGAATTTATACATTTATCGAAAAAAACTGCTGCTCTTCCTTAAAGCCCATCTTTCAAGTTGAAGATCATTGTGAATGAACGTGTAGATAAATAGTGTAGCAACTGGACTTGCATGAAGAAATTAATCATAAATTGGCATTAAAACAGTTTTTAAAAAGAAATTGTGATTAAAATTACTTCCGTTGTGAAAAACGCTCTGATCGGAAGTGACGCAACGGCAGGTAAACATCGTCTCTTCGTAATGGAGTCAGACAGTGAAGAGGTTGCAGTTGGCATAAATGTCAACTCTTACGATGGGCCATTGCCGTATAATTTCGAGCCGCCTAGGCGAGAGAGTGGTCAGGGAGAGTTAAGGGGAAGGGTAAATGGACAGAGGGGAGAGATAGAGTTGTGGTGTGAGGAGAATCAGTTGAGAATTGGGCAGGTGTCTTGGTGAGTGACCACAGGCGATAGCTAATTGTGGCTAACGTTGTCTCTATGTTTATCACATTGCAGTATCTTTAATAAATCATATTTAGCAATATTGCTGTCGACATTGTTGTTTTTCAAGCACCCATGTAGATTGTCACCATCTATGCCAGCAGCATGTCTTAAATAATTAATTTAGATCCCAGATTTTAAATGAATGTTGTAGGATGTAGGCGGTCAGCTAGTCTGGATAGGGATAGAAATTCTGTGCATTTCCACACAACATAGTTTATCGTGACATTTTGTAGAAATTGCTAGCCGATGTTTAATCAATAACTGCTTTTAGATCTAGATGTCCATGTTCCGTTTCTGCAGATGTCAAGCGTTTGGGCCGTATATCTGAACAACATAACCGGACAGCTGGAATTCCGAACTTAGCCAGCTGTTATACTACTACTCACCTCTTAGTATTTCCGACGGAGATAATGTAAATGAGCTCACATGTACTGTGGAGTACCTGTATGAAAGCAGTTAGTCTTCCGGCTAGGACGGGAATATGCTGTTCATATAAATACAGTCATTGTAACAAGGATGTTTTATTGTCACGTGGAGGGATACTGGTTGTAAGGCATGCAGATAAATGCATCTAATTGTCAGCCTATACTGTACAGGGGGTGTGTCTTTTTACAGTTTATATTTACCCAAGTTTTAGGAAGTAAGTAGTCTACATGTCATTTCTTACAAGGTCTTACACCAACCACTAAAGCTACAAGGAGGGAAGGAGAGTGAGTTTATCTTAGCACATTTGTTTAACAGGTGCTTGTGTGGTAGATGTGAGGCTATGCCATCAGCAGTGGAGAGTGTGTGCTGTAGGGAGGTCGATGCCTATTGGTCCCTTGTCCAAAACCTAGATCCCCGAGAAGACATTACCTGCCTCACACTCCATCCAGGGTTTGAAGCATCCTGTCTGAATCCTTTTGTGCTGCAGATAGCATACATACATACTGCTGGGCGTACGGAATACTAGGCAGGAACATTAGGAAAGCCATACCTTCATGTGTTGTGTCAGCAATAAGGAGGCAGTTTGCAGAGGAGGGACAAACATACAAAAGTTTCCAGTGGCCCCGCTTGGAAGACGATTAATAAATCCATAGTGAAACAAACTACTGGTAAAATTGATCTTTTATTACATGTTAAAACGTGAGTGTCGTGCGAGATGGAGGCTGACTGCCTCATCCTTGGCAACCTTCTGGACGGAAGAGGTGAGGTGGGCGGTGCAGCAGAGGGCCTGCGGTGTCTTGCAGTATTCCTCTACCAGAGAGACCATAAGATTTGTTGCGTATACTTGAGGAGAGAAATGTTTAGAAAACATTTAGTTACATGGTTGACTCACATAAAAATAGATAGATTCACACAAAAAAGATATTGAAAAACTAAGTGAAACTACTAACCGTAAGATGGTTTCTAAGTAGTTAGAACATTAGGTCTCCAAAGCTAACCCAATGCAGTGAAATGCAACATAAATATATGACATTAATGTTTTCAGTTCAAATGGGTCTAAGACAATGACTCATCTTTGCAATTATTTTTTTGCAAACAATATGTAATGCTGTTATCTATAACATTTTGGTGTGCTATACAAGACTGCATTAGTTTTTAGCCATATTCATTCTGTCATCATTTCCTGAAATTGAGAAAAAAAAGAAAAAAAAAACTAATTTATTAGTATCGATACTTTTAAGTGATAACACTACCTGCTGTACATCCCAAGAAAAGCCAGTATGTTTGGAAGCAAAGTGCAGAATGAGGGAATGGTAGGCCTCCAGGGAGAATGTCTGATGCTGAGGTGACAATTGTCGAATATCCTTTACCAGTGCTTTCCTGGCAGCTACACTCTCCAGTTTAGTGGGTGCTGGTGATCCTGAATAAAACGTATTCTGTCATATAATCCCTTGCATTTCATAACACAAGTAATTATTAGTACACATGGGGTTATGTATTGATAAAACCAAACTAAAATTTACAAGCACTGAAAAAAATGTGACATCTGTTGTACCTGGTTCCAGCCACTCCTTGTTTCTTGCCTCTCCTTCCAACGGTGGATGTGCGCAGCTGGCAAATGCAGGAGTGCTGTGTTCATGTATGTCCTGTACATTTTGCCTGCATCTCATCTGGATCTCCTGTAGGGGTGGAAGCTGCGGTCCAGTAGAGATGGTTGATGATGGCTGACCTCCACAGCTTCAGATCCTCACAGTCCCTCTCTTTTGCAGCAGCATCCAGTGCTTTCTGTACACCTGTTCCAGAGCAGACAAACAGAGCAGAGCAAATTATTAGGAAATTATTAGGAAATTGAATTTAACTACAAAAAAACAAGTCTGTTATATAGAACTACCAACATCCCAATACATACTTTTCCCAATATGCCAGACGTCAAAGAAATGCCTTGTTCCTTCTGAACACATTTTCTCACGTACCCACTTGGCCACCTAAAACACAAATTGATTTTATAGAATTTAGAATTTATTTTGAGTGATACTGTGCCTGTCAATGCTGTTCAGATTTAGATCTCTCCTAGCATCATTACCTGCCACTTACATGTCTTGGTCCATCAGGAACTGCATACTCCGCTTTAGACCCTCTAGCTCACACCAAGAGCTGCTTGGGACTTCTGAGCTCTGTAAAACCAACTGATTATTACTGAACAGTAACAGTAATATCAGTAACTAAATCAGACACAAGATTTATGTGTGACATCAGCTTACTTGGACAAGCTGAACATCCAAAACTTTGTTAATTCGATCCTCAATCAAGGAGTAGCTACCATATTTGGCACAGTGTCCAGGAGAATCTGATCTAAGAACGTCAAAAACAGTTACATTTATAGGTTAATGCAAAAACACATTGACCGGTTCTTGACGTGACGTGACATCATTGACGTGAGCTAGACCATTCTACCTGCAGTCACCAGACAGGATCAATCCACCCCCAGTCTCCTTCAACTCCCTGATGATCCCCCTCTGCTCAGTCCTCCAGGCCTGCACGATGGTAGGGATAGAGTAATAGCGCTGATGGCGGAAAAAAGTCCCGGGACTTATGCACTGCAGTCCAAACAGCTTCAGCATCCTGATTGTCTGAGAAGCCATGCAACCTGAGAAGTGGATGGCACCGCTGAGTAAAAGGTTGCAGGCAGGCATGTTTCGATGCACCTTCTCTTGGTTTTGCCAGTAACGCTCATAACCACAAGTTCCGCAGGCCTGAAAGATACAAGATTCAATACTCAAGCAGCTTTAAGATGAACCAGTAAAAAACCTGTATAGTTAAGACACAAATTATTAATATACATACTGTACATTCACAGACTATAATTCAGCTCCTCATAGACAGTTGACAAATAAGACATTACCTGCTTGACTTTTATGAAAGTTCCTTCCGGGTGCATTATGTGTCCCTGGGTTTCCCCGCAGCATGCAGAGCAAACCGTGAACAAGGACAGCAACTGCCTCTGGCAAACAATGAACTTGTCAACAGCACTGAAAACAAGAAAAGGAAAACACACATTAATTCTGACTATGACATTTTTTGATACACAATCAGAAACAGTTTCCATTAATAAAAAGGTTTTTACTTTGGGGCAGTGAGAGTAATTGTTCACCATTGTACATTCATTGGTAACAACACATGCACTATCTAATGCAACCCAGTAAAAAATGTATTTTTCTAACATTATGGAGTTCTTAATTTTTTAATGTTTACTGTCTGAAAAGTGGAAATGACAAAATAGTAACCATGGAGATCATGAAAATTTTTGACATAATCCTTATTTGTGATTGTATATGGCATGTATGGTGAATGCTAGATATAAGCTAACTACCTAATGAACGATGTAAACATCTTATGTTGCACTGTGATCCACGATGGACCACTTCTGGCTCAGGGTCCATTGTAGAGATGTCTCCATCTCCATCATCTTCAGGATCTGAAGTGGCAGTTGCACCCGCCCCGTCTTTGCTGGCAGCACTCTCTCCCAAAATCTGAAAACAGACCGAAATCACAACTTTGAACTTAAAAAAAAAAAATTTAGTCCTTTCATGAAAATCCCCCATTCATGTATTATTTAAAAGACTGCTAATCTTTTTAAAATCTTTTCAAAGTAGTCCCGAGCTGCATTCTCTCGCATGTGCCTTGTTGATACCAGCTTCGATTAGTCAAAGAAAACCAAGAATTACTTGGATGCGTTTTGGAGACGGTGAAAAGTGTGCGCGCGCTCTGCTCATTCTTTCAGTTAAACATGCGCCCTGTCACAAGGGCAGCAGTTCATCTAACGTTACATTACTCACTGAACAAATAAGACTTTGGCAGGGAAAAAAATCTATTTGGCGGGCGCTAAAACAAGTTAAATGCAGGAAAATTCATGCGTGAATTTAACCGAGTAGTAATATGCGAATGCAACCACATAAATTTTTTATTAAAAAAATAATATTTTCTGGAACCTGGTCTTAATAGCTCAATAAAATAAGTGTCAGGAGGCTCATGTGCCGCCTCACGGGGTGTAACAAGAGTAAGCTGACGGCAGCTAGACGGGCTTTCGTGCCATGCCAAGACCATTATAACGTCAAGAAAAATATATTTGCAGAAATTACATGCAGAGCTACATTTCGATACAACAATTTATATATGGTATTATAAGACTTACTGTGCAAAGCTCCCTTTTTCGACGCGCAGATTCTCTGCTAGTGCTAACATTAACGTTAGACTCTTCACTCCCGCCAGATTTTGCAGGTGGACTTGCATGCACCGATGGCACAGCTCCATTTGCCAGCCTAACCCACTCTTTTCGTCGAAATCCCATGCGAAATTCCATAAGATCTCCTTGGTTGTAGCTGTCCGGTGTGACGTGTTTTTCACATACCACCGTGTGTCTTGTCAACGAGGAGGCAGCGAAATTGCTTCTCTTTGCCTGGACGAAACGTATCCAAGCACGGAAATCTTTGTGTTTCTTGTTTGGAAATCGGTGGACCCGATGGCCAGACAAGTTGGAGTTGTTGCATCCAAAACAAACACAAGAATTCACCATTGTGACAACTCAAACCTACTATAACTATAATAACGAGAACGACAATCTCTATTTTCTGTTTCCACCTCTCAGACTACGTAAACCCACACTGAGAACCAGGGCTGCAGCGCCTATGTTTGCCTGTCGTTACGTCATATGACGCGTTCTCTGGGGAAAGGCGGGTTTTTGGAGCGTAGCTTAGAATAGGCACTTTTTTTTCTTAATTTCTGCCCGTGGATGTTGTAAAACATATGTATTCTTATGTATGTCTTTTTAAATTTACATTTTCATGCAATATTCTGTATAAATTAAGTTATAAAATTAAATTGAAAGATGGCCTTTAACTGGTTAATGTAACAGAACAAACCAAACCACAACTATGAGCTCATATCTGTCTGTCTGTCTGTCTGTCTGTCTGTCTGTCTATCTATCTATCTATCTATCTATCTGTCTGTCTGTCTGTCTGTCTGTCTGTCTGTCTGTCTGTCTGTCTGTCTATCTATCTATCTATCTATCTATCTATCTATCTATCTATCTATCTATCTGTCTATCTATCTATCTATCTGCCCGCCTGCTCAGATTCAGAGTCCAGTCAGTTCTCCTTATTTCAGTTATCACTAGTGTTTAATGATTCATTAAAACAACCCTCTCGTAAGAGTAATTTATTCAGTGATTGTATTACAGTTGTCACATTGTATAATTTTATATTTATATAAATTATTTACATTATAATGAACCGACTCGAGTCATTTGTTGGAGAGTAATACTAAAAACTGTTCATTGTATTTTTCACACTTTTGACCGAGTAGTGACACAGTCATTAAAAATTGTTTTTCTTAGAAAGATGTGCCTATATCAGACATACTTCAATGTTAATTGTGAGACTAAGATGAAAGAGGAAGTACTTTACAAAGAAAAATGGTTTGCTTAACTAAGACATTACTAAGAAGTTGCTCATGCCATGATGTAATATACAGTAAATCACATGCTATGTGAAGAGAAGTTCACAGAGTGGCTTTCAGATCTTGTTTTATTAGTGCTTCATGCAGAATGAGAAATGTTAGTAAATCTAAACACATAAGAAAATTAATTGGTGTTTTTAAATGGTTATTGAGAAGCATCAGTTTTACTGTTGCTAATATACATGGTGTTAAATATTATCACCTAAACTGCCAGTTCTCAGCATGTGAACAGGACTGAAGGACATCCAGTCAGAAGGATGTGTAAAAATGCAAATAAGTTTACTGGCTGTATATACAAAATAATTAGGTTCAATCTTACGTTCAATCGCAATGACTCGCTTATTAACAGTGACTTGCTTAATTTCACATGTAAAGTATCTTTTTATTAATACTTCATAAGTCAAAACAATATTCCTGTAGAAAACTTGGATGTTAATCTGTGTGATGTTTTCTGAAACAATATTTTCTGTCACACATGAGGTACATTTGTATTTCTTGAATCTGTCCTGGTGTTTCTAAAGCTCTGACCTCAGGTTTCAGGAAGTCTTGAGGCTTTAACACAGTCTGTGTCTTTAACTGTCTGTCATCATTCAGTCAGTATGGAGCTCAGTCAACTTCCTCTTGTGCTCTGTGAGTATTATTCTCTCTGTGTATTTCGGTAGGTGTTACAGGGTTTCAGTGGGGTCTTAAAAAGTCTTACATTTAGTTGTATCAAATTTAAGGTCTTAAAGTCTTAAACTGTACAAGAATTTCTTAATTATGATTTCAAGACGTTGAAGTCAAGACCAGGATTGCTATATAGCTGATTGTGAAAATTAAACTTCAAAAGGCTAACGTTATGATTTCACTGAATAAACATGAGCGCTGCTCATTCAAAGTCCAGTGCTGTGCTGCTTTGTGTTCTGCTGTAACCGGGGAAAGTTATATTTCTACCAAATACTTCACCTGCTGGCAGAGAGTGAATGAGCAGTTTCAATAAAACTGTTATTTTGTTCAGAGTTCAAAACGATGTGAAAATCGACCCATGTTTTTACCCTGAAAACCCACAGAGATTTAAATGCAAGCCCGGGTCCAGAATCAAATTACTGAGTGCGCTTCTTAAATTAGTGAGGGTGCTCTACACACACACACACACACACACACACATATATTAGTGGCGTCCATTGCTATGGCTTCATTCATAATAACTAATGTTAAAAAATTAAATTTCAATTGAGTTTATTTGGACTCTTGTCCAAAAGCCACGCAAGACAGGGCAGATAAAAACAAACAAAACAAACAAACAAACAGTAAGAAAAAAGCAAATACAATAATTAAAATACATACAGACATTTCAACCAATGCACTCTCAGTCTGGATGTGTACCTGGAGCAACTCACTAAGGGATTTGAGAGTGCCACCATGATACTGTTAGTAGACTCATCTAGACGTTGCATAAATTTAAACATTAAATTTCTTAAAAGTGCTTTCAGTGTGGTTACTCCTACAGATACAAACATCTGACTAGCACTCCATCCTCTGGGAACCTTGAGTAAAATTCTCATTGCATCATTGTAGGCAACTTGTTACTTCTGCATGCTAGATTTTGTCAGAAGCCCTCTTAGCAATTCTAGACAAATTAATATTTGGTCCCCTTGGAATTAGAAGGTTCTATCTGCATTCCAAGTAGTTTTGAGATATTGAGCTTTAAATTGTTTGTGTTCCATTCGACTGTGTAGTCGCATAATGTCCCATAATGTACACAACATTAAAACATCTATCAAATAATTTAAATACGTTGACACAGAATAAGAATATGTAATAACTCAATTTTGGCAAAAAAAAAAAAAAAAAAAATGTCAGATAGAACCTTATAATTCCAAAAACCTTTACTCCCCAAGGTTAAGCTACATGTTTTGTGGAGGAAAATTATTGAATCCACTGTAGATGGCTTCAGCTTATTCCTGCGCTCACTGATGGTTCGTCCAGCAATATAACCCACTGGCTCATTATAAACGTGGTCAAAGCTTTTCCACACCTAAGACTTTGCTTTATTTGCTGGTGCAACCACAATATAATCGGCAGAGGCAAGCCTCAGCTTCACCAATCACAATGCACTGGGTCAGTTGGCCAATCAGAGCACGCTACGCTTGTCGGTAGGAGGGACTTTGTAGAAAAAAAACATTTGACAAAGGCAGGGCATAGAGTCCCTTCAGTAATGTACAGTATTTGTAAAAAAAATGTGTTTTTTGAACTTGAAAGCATGTCAACATATTCTGTTACACAAAATAGACAAGATAATGATCTTTAAAAAAGCATCATATGACCCTTTTACAAATTTCAAACATCAGTATTCAATATTTTATGTATAAATTATTAAAACATTATTCATGCATTTGTAACTACAGGTCAAAGTATTCCATGTCCCTCTGAGCTGACACATCTAAATTACACTTTTAATGCAGCTTCTGTGTTTCCTCTGCATTGTAAAGATAAATTCTGTAGATGCTGATTTATTTTGCTTGGTAACAACCCAAATGCAAGAATCTGACTCAAAAGATGGTACACACTTTTAGAAAAAAAGGACTTAAAGGTAAAAATGCCTATAAAACTTGATGGAAATGATTGATTTCTACTACTGCTGTGAACTGATCACCACACAGAATATGAAGAATATAAAAAAATTCAGGAGTCAGCTGTCCACAGTAGTCCTTAAGAGAGGGATAGGCAACTCCGGTCCTGGAGGGCCACTGCCCTGTAGAGTTTAGCTCCAAGCCTAATTAAACACACCTGAACAAGGCAATCAGTGTTTTCCGGAAGGTGTGTTTTTATGAGGGCTGAAGCTAAACTCTGCAGGATAGTGGCCCTCCAGGACCGGAGTTGCCTATCCCTGCCTTAAGATATCAGCATAATAACACACTCAGCAAAATATCAATTAATTATCATTATTTAAAAAAAATCTCAGAATATTTTGGAGATATCTTTTTTTTTTTCATCAATATCACACACCCCTAATTTATGTTATTTAATTAATCTCATTTATTCATAATTCTATGGTACTTTATATAGTACTATAGACATTGCTCTAACACGCTCATATGGTATTCATTTTATGTTTTCAGGTCTTAAAATAGGTCTGAAAAAGTCTTACATTTGAGCTAAAAATGTATGTAAAGTAAATGTTTACAAAGTAAATGTAAACATTATATAGTGTTCCTGGATATATACATATATATATATATATATATACACACACACTCACCAAAATAATTATTAGGAACATCATACTAATACTGTGTTGGACCCCTTTCGCAATCAGAACTACCTTAATTTTATGTGGCATTGATGCAAAATAGACTATTTCTGACAGGTGCAATATGCCAGTGTGTCACCGGCCTAATGTATTCAAAAGGCATCACGCGAGTGTGAACATCACTACATCTAGGAGAAAAATGATTGTAATTCAAACGCAGCTCCCCTCTGCATTTAAACAGACCTTTGCTCTTAATTCTGATCGGTCCAACGAATAACAAAATCTGAGCAGGCCTAAAAAACTGAAACTGTCGATGCTGTATTTTACACTTTGGAAAAGTTATATATCTATATATATATATATATATATATATATATATATATATAAATATGAGCAGGCCTACAAGCTGGGATTGGTAATGCTGTACTGTAATCATAGTTATTTATTATATTTTTCATTATATTTTATTATATGATATTGGTTTGATACTGAGAGTATTTTATTAAGTGGAGAACTTTGCAGCAGTATTTTATTTCTTATTCTTTTTTTATTTTATATATATTTTATTAAAAAGTATTTTAAAAAAAAGTGTAAACAAATTGTTACAAAAAGTTTATAGTAATAACCTGCAGTTTATGTTTGCATTAATATATATATATATATATATATATATATATATATATATATATATATATATTAGGGGTGTAACGATACGCGTATTCGTATTGAACCGTTCGGTACGACGCTTTCGGTTCGGTACGCGGTACGCATTATGTATACCGAACGGTTCGTTGGAGTAATTAATTATATTTGAAAAAAAAAAAAAAAAGAGAGAGAGAGAAATATAATGATATGCATTCAACAAGGTAGCCCAATAACCCAAACAACGTAACAGGCAACGCCCCTGACACTCCCGAAGAAGAAAAAACACCATCTTATATGTTTATGTTAGGCTACTCAGCAGGCGCTCGCTCACTCAGTACGCGCTGAAGGCTCGTTGCAAAATAGCCAATGCGTTTAACAGACTAGAAATGAGAAGATCCTCCAATAACCAACAGGTCTGGTGTTTGGGTGCACTTTGGATTCCCTTTAAGCTATAATGGTGATGGCAAGAGAGTGGTGGATAAAAAAACAACGGTATGTCGCATCTGCAACATGACAGGGTACACCAGCGGGAATAAAAAAAAAAAAAAAAAAAAAACACCAGCGGGAATATCTGGGATATATGCGTCAGTACTATCTGGGAAAAGACGAAAAAAAGGAGAAACATGCACGCAGCAAACTATCCCTGCAGCATTTAGACACTATAGCTTACAGGGAATCCAACCCAAACACCAGACCTGTTGGTTATTTTAGGATCTTATATTTCTGGTCTGTTAAAGGCATTCGACATTTTGCAACGAGCCTTCAGCGCGTGCTGAGTGAGCGAGCGCCTTAGGGGCCGTTCACATATCGTGCCTAAAAACGCATGGAAAACGCTAAGCGCGTCTTTCTCATGAGGCGTCTGTCTTTGCTAAGCAACAATGACGTGCTCTCTCCATGAGACGCGGAAATTTCAGCGAAGGATAAATGGATTTGCAGCTCTAAAAATCGCTTGCAGTAGCTCTGCTACTAAATTTATTTCAAAATTGCAATCCATATACAACTATGATCAGCTGATCCTTCATCTTGGCTGAGCTCTCAACGTTGTTACGGGAAAGGATGAAGCTGATTGGTTAGTTCTTGTCACATGACCCGCGGTGCGCTTGCGGCATTCTGAAAAGTTGAGATGTTTTTACATTTTGCTGTATCTAAAACGTATCGAACCGAACCGAACCGAACCGTGACATCAGTGTATCGTATCGAACCGAACCGTGAATTTTGTGAACCGTTACACCCCTAATATATATATATATATATATATATATATATATATATATATATTGTATATTGTATATTGTATTATTATTTTTATTTTTTTGCTGCTCTTAAGAGTTTCAAACACAGCTCTAATCAGGAAATATAAGAGTGAGAGATGAGTTTGAGAGAGAAAGTGTGCTGTCTGTGAAGAGAAATGCACTGTGTTGTGTTGTA
Source organism: Carassius auratus (assembly GCF_003368295.1). Taxonomy (NCBI): domain Eukaryota; kingdom Metazoa; phylum Chordata; class Actinopteri; order Cypriniformes; family Cyprinidae; genus Carassius; species Carassius auratus. The sequence continues at coordinate 647,660 of NC_039293.1, read as the reverse complement.
AATCAGTGTGTTTGTTCAATCATTCAGTTTAGTGCTTTGTAATGGATGGTTTGTTCTGCAGTTATTGTCCATGTTGTCTAATAAATATTGAGATACCTCTGTTATTAGTCAGATGTTTTAATGTTTATCTGGAAACATTTCCACTGGTAGTATATTATATATTTAATTCATCTTTTTTATTCTGTGCATTTATCTCTCCTTTTTTATTAGCTTCCTTAAAACTGAAACTCATTCAAAGTTCAATCTAAAAAGATCAAGATTGTTATATTTTATTTATTTTACCATGATAACATACAAATGTTTTTTTTTTTTTTTTTTTTTAACCAGATCAACATAATCTGTGGACAGATGCAATTCGCTCTAGATGAAATTATAAAATAACATAAAATAGACAATGTTTAATGAGTGTTTAACACAGTGTTTAAAGGGGGGGTGAAATGCTCGTTTTCACTCAATATCCTGTTAATCTTGAGTACCTATAGAGTAGTACTGCATCCTTCATAACTCCAAAAAGTCTTTAGTTTTATCATATTCATAAGAAAAAGATAGTCTGTACCGATTTTTCCTGGAAAAACACGACCGACTTGAGGCGTGACGTGTGGGCGGAGCTAAAGAATCAAAGCTTTTGCGTTGAGAGCGTCAGTGGAAGCTGACATTACCGTGAGGGAAAAACCATCATCCAAAACAAACCATGGCTTACAGTCAGATTCAGCCGTTTATTTATGATCCAGAATCAGATCCAGAGGCTGAAACTGAACTAGAGCAGCAGCAGCAACGACTCGCTCCGAGCGGGGCTTGAACCCGGGTCTCTGGCATGGGAGGGGTGGCACTAACAAGGAGGCAGAGATATTTGAAGCAGTTTTACTCACCGCCTGCGGTTCCAATACACGATTGTGACCCTTTTTCATTGGGATTGCATCATCCTTAAGAAATAAACGATACGCAAATCCGGCGTCAAACTGGGCTTTGTTTGTAAAACAAGCATTTTAGAAATGCAGAGAACAAACAAAAACACTTGCACAACTCCTTTGATGCTCTGTAAAAATAAACTCCATCCACTGGTCCCTTAATGCTGTTTTTTTTTTTTGGTAATCTGTGCAGGGATGTCTTGCCCTGGAAACCGAAACCAAAAAGTCTTTTGTGACATTTCACGACGCTCTCGCTCTGATCAGTGAAGTCTGTTGTGCTCTCTCTGCTCTGCTATACGGGAGCACGCGCTCTTCCGGCAGAGGTGCCTTAGGACCCATATAAGGAAATTCCGCTCCATCTAATGTCACGCACAGCCATACTCGAAAAAAACTTTCTGAAACTTGTGACAAATCGGAAGGAGTATTTTGGGAACAAAAATACTCCTTCAAACGTACAACTTAATTTTTGAAACTTTGTCCATGTTTAGCATGGGAATCCAACTCTTTAACAGTGTAAAAAACTCAGTATGCATGAAATAGCATTTCACCCTCCTTTAATGAGTGTTTAATTTAATGAGTTTTTCTCTTTGTGTTTTAGTGCTGATTTCCAACATCTACTATGGACAAACTGAAGGTGAGTAAATTTTTTTTCATGTACAGGTGCGTCTCAATAAATTAGAATGTCGTCAAAGTCAAAGTCACCTTTATTTATATAGCGCTTTAAACAAAATATATTGCGTCAAAGCAAGTGAACAACATTCATTTGGAAAACAGTGTCTCAATAATGCAAAATGACAGTTAAAGGCAGTTCATCATTGAATTCAGTTATTTCATCTCTGTTCAGTTTAAGTAGTGTCAGTGCATTTATTTGCAATCAAGTCAACGATATCGCTGTAAATGAAGTGACCCCAACTAAGCAAGCCAGAGGCGACAGCGGCAAGGAACCGAAACTCCATCGGTGACAGAATGGAGAAAAAAAACCTTGGGAGAGACCAGGCTCAGTTGGGGGGCCAGTTCTCCTCTGACCAGACGAAACCAGTAGTTCAATTCCAGGCTGCAGCAAAGTCAGATTGTGCAGAAGAATCATCTGTTTCCTGAGGTCTTGTCCTGGTGGTCCTCTGAGACAAGGTATTTACAGGGGATCTGTATCTGGGGCTCTAGTTGTCCTGGTCTCCGCTGTCTATCAGGGCTGTAGAGGTCCTTTCTAGGTGCTGATCCACCATCTGGTCTGGATACGTACTGGATCCGGGTGACTGCAGTGACCCTCAGATCTGGACACAGACTGGATCTGGTGGCCACGGTGACCTCGGAACAAGAGAGAAACAGACAAATATTAGCGTAGATGCCATTCTTCTAATGATGTAGAAAGTACGGTGTTATGTGAAGTGATTCCGGTTCCGGTTTACCTAATTAATGCAGCCTAAAAATCCTTTAACGGATTTGGATATTTAAAAGCATATTAGTATGTTATGTGTATGCCAGGTTAAAGAGATGTGACTTTAATCTAGATTTAAACTGCAAGAGTGTGTCTGCCTCCCGAACAATGTTAAGTAGGTTATTCCAGAGTTTAGGCGCCAAATAGCAAAAGGAGTTTTGAGAACGTAGCGTACGTAGAGGTGTATAATGTAAAAGGAGCTCATTCAAATGCTGAGGTTCTAAACCATTCAGGGCTTTATAAGTAATAAGCAATATTTTAAAATATATACGATGTTTGATAGGGAGCCAGTGCAGCGATGACAGGACTGGGCTAATATGGTCATACTTCCTGGGTCTAGTAAGAACTCTTGCTGCTGCATTTTGTACTAGCTGTAGTTTGTTTACTAAGCGTGCAGAACAACCACCCAATAAAGCATTACAATAATCTAACCTTGAGTTCATAAATGTGTGGCAAAGCGCTCAGGAGTGAGGGCTCAATTTTATGACATTGGGCGGAACAATTTATACCCACGTTCAATTCAGTTAATTATTTCCGACTACGCCACTTGGGGGATTTCGCCCCAAGAATTTAATATAACCCCTAAGCTAAGGCACACACAGATCCTAACCACAGTTGGAGTCAGAGACATACGTGATTGAAAAACATACAATTTATTAATTGATAAAAAGACAGTCCTTTTGTATAAAAGGTGTTGACCAGCAATCTCTCTTCAATTTATTAATTTCTAACGATGGCTGCAGAGGATCCTGGGCGTACCCAAGGGCAGTCTCAAGATATCACCTCTATGAAGAGCAGCCCATTCAGTGCACACACACCAGCACAGCACACACTCCACGACTCATGTCAGAGAAGACCACGACTACAGTGAAGACCCTACCACCTAATTGGTCACGCGTCTGCCCCCGGGTGCCCAGGCCTTAGAACGGTTCACCCAAGACGATTCGATCAGCTGTTCAATCGAGACGACTCGCTCATGACAGAACAGCACACCAAAAACTAGACAAAACAACCCAAAACAGAACAGCAGCTGATGAGGCCCAGCACGAATAAAGCCTTATGATGAAGCACAGAGCAGATAATGCTCATTCAGAAAGTCGGTACTGTCCTTAGCGCATGCCTAAAAACAAACAGAAAGTGTTACACAGAGTTCTTTTCTCTTGGCTTACGCTCGAACAGTATACATACAAAGCATGCGGCCTCAGAATAACTATCCCCAAACTATGCAGTAGATGGAGCCGAAAGTCTCCGATAAACTCGTTGGCATGAAGCACAGATAGATCATACAATACTAATACAGATCAGTCAGATTACTGGAGCCAAGGAACTGGTAGCTCATGCTCTTATACACCCTGGACGCCTAGCCATTGGCTAAACACTAAACGATGACGTAGGAGGGGTAATAACCCTTCCTGCTACAATTGCATGGATTAACATTTCTGCATTTGATATTGAGAGCAAAGGCTGTAATTTAGATATATTTTTGAGATGGAAAAATACAGTTTTACAAATGCTAGAAACGTGGCTTTCTAAGGAAATATTGCGATCAAATAGCACACCTAGGTTCCTGACTGATGACAAAGAATTGACAGAGCAACCATCAAGTCTTAGACAGTGTTCTAGGTTATTACAAGCAGAGATTTTAGGTCCTATAATTAAAACTCTGTTTTTTCTGCATTTTTCTGCATTCAAATTTAGCATTTGTTTTAAAATCAAGTAACTAAACATGTGGTGTCGTGGAAAAGTTCATTTATTCCAGTAATTCAAGCCAAACATGTGAAACACTTGCATTAAATAAATTCAATACACATAGACAGAAGTCTTTGGTTCTTTTAATTGTGATGATTTTGGCTCAGATTTAACAAAAAACCACCAATTAATCTCAACAAATTAGAATATGGTTACATGCCAATCAGTTGAACAACTCAAAACACCTGCAAAGGTTTCCTGACCCTTCAAAATGGTCTCTCAGTTTGGTTCATAAGACACTGAATCAGTTATTATAACAGCTTTAGACAACAACACTTCAGTGTGACCTGATTTAGCATTTGTTTGAGTAACTGATCATGTGGTAAAAATATTTTCATTGTGAATTGTTGTTGTACAGAAAGACCAAAAGCTAAAGTGAGCATTAAACCTGGTCAACATGTATTCAGAGGAGAGACAGTCACTCTCAGATGTGACATTGATGGTGAAGGAGTCACTAGCTGGAAGTACAGCTGGTATAAAGACGGTTCAGACAGTGTTTTCAGTGAACTACAGGAACACACATTCAGTTCTGTTACTAAGTCTGACAAAGGTAAATACTCCTGCTATGGAGCAGAGAGAGGAGGATCACGAACATCATACTTCAGTGATGAAGTTACACTGACAGTATCAGGTGAGTTTGATCATCTCTTTATAAACACACACACAAGTTTGACATGTTATTAATGAGTGATTTCTGTATTTCAGATAGACCCAAGGCAGTTTTAAGTGTTTATCCTCAGAAGTGGTTGACTGAAGGAGATCCAGTGACTCTGATCTGTGAGGTTAAAGGCTCCTCTACAGGCTGGACATTCAGCTGGTTCACTGTAACTGCTTCATCAGGTAAGATATAGGGCCCTATAATACACTCGGCACAATGTGACGCAAGGGGCAGCACAAGTGTGTTTGCTAGTTTCAGTCCGCATTTTCCCATCCAGCGCCACGTCGTTTAATTAGCAAATGCATTTGCACTCATTTTTGCGGCCATGGGCATGCTGGTCTAAAAAAGAGGTGTGTTCAGGTGCATTGCTGGCACAATGCTATTTTAAGGAGCTGAAAATAGACTGCACCATAGACTAACTCAAACCTGGTCTAAAGTCTGGCGCAATGTTTTTTATTTTTTTATTTAAAGAGCGTACACACTGCTTCTTAAACGCATTCATCTGGTACACTGGATTTAAAGGTTTGCAATACATAAGATTATTTTGTAGGCTAATTAAATGTAAATATATTTAAATATATTTGCTCCCACATGAGAAGCTCCGTTTCATCTTGGAGACTCGTTCTGTCTTTGCGGTTGCCAAATTCTGCCGTGTAAATAGCAAATCCGTCATGGCATGAACGCAGCTGGCTCTTAAAGGGAATGGGAGATGAGACTCTAATTGGTGTATTGCACGTTACGCCCCAAAAAAAACCATTACTCATTAAGTGAACATGGACAACCTGTTTAGACCATGCGCATGGGCGCGCCAACCATTTTTTTTGTCGTCAAAATAGAAAAATGGATTTGGACATGCCCTGAGTGCACCTGCGCTGTGCGCTTGTAACGGTCACTTTTATGGGAATCTGAAAAGACGAGAACTGCGTATGTGCATAGAGCGTAGCTGAGGTAGAACTGATAGGTGGGGAGAGGAGTTACCCGCTCTACCGATCTCTGAGTTTAATATTTTCTTTTGTGACCGGAGTTAGATGTTTGTATACTTCTTTTCTGTTCCTCACTCGACTCCCCATGCATGCGGACGAGTGTGTGATGTTTAAGTACTTTCATTAAACACTGGAAAGATACGACATCATCCCTCGTGCATTGTCTTTAATTTGCTTACACCTATTTGGGTTTTCTCCTTCTCTCCGAGCAACAGCTCAACTTCACGTTACAAAGTGGCACCTGAACATCTTGTCTCTGGCCCTCGGGTCAGACTTTTGGACTAGTCGATGGAGGATATTATCTTTTGTTGCAGACCTACGGACATTTTATTTATTTAGTTTTTTTGGCCCATGCCAAGGCTTTGAGAAGCACGCGGTTGGACTCGTGAGATGAAGTAATGTAGTAAGTAATGTAACGTGGTAGTTCCTTTCCCAATGAAGGAACTACCACGTGAACTTTACTGCTTTAAATGCTCTAAACCTGGTTTCACATCCGGAAACTGACAGAAGTGTAACTTTGTACCACAAGTAGATGTTTTTTGGGGTGCTACAATGCAGAACTTATGAACAGCAAATGGAAGGCACATAATAATCAGAGTAGCGAGAACAAAGGCACCATCAGAGGTGAGCAAGGAAGTAAATCTGACCAATGGAAGGGAAACTTCAGGGGAGGGAGGACATTTCACAGGGGCAATCCTCCCTCCAGAAGGTAAATAGGACCCCACATTCCCCAGTGTCCACACTTGAGGCTCTCATCTTGGGCCATGTAGAAGACCCGGCCTCTTCTTCATTCTGGAACACCCCATTCATTGTCAAAGTAAACCTCTGCAACAGAGCAGTTGATGCAGCCCTTGATACAGGCATTTACATTTCCGCAGTGGGGACTAATATTATTTCTGGCATTCCAGGTAGCAGTGACACAGTGCACCCCCCCCCCCCCTCCATTCAATTAGTTAATAAAGCAACTTGCATCCCAGTCAGCATCATTTGGCTAAATATTGGATTCCATGGAAAACGTTTTTACCATAGATTTGTTATCGTCTCTGACCTCGCTTCACCCCTTATCTTAGGAATGGATTTCATGCAAAGAGCTGCAGTCAACATCCAGGACAGTAACTTTAGAGGCACTGTTGTGCTGGAACCATGTGAACTAGCGAGTGAATGGATGGAGGCTACAGTAGTAGGGCGCATGATCTTCATGGGTGTCCAAAAATCTGATTTGAAGAGGAAAGTCGAGGAGGCATGCTTAGGACAGGGACAAAAAGGCTCAGTTCCTTGCCCTGGTGGAAGATTTTTGGGGCATGTTTGATGATCACTTGGCAAATACGTCAATGGCAGAGCACATAATTGATACAGGTAGTGCGAAGCCTGTCAGTTTACCACACTACCGTACTTCACCAGAGAAGAAGTGGATAATTGAAGACCAGATAAAGCAAATGCTGGAAGATGGAATTATTGAGCCATCATCAAGCCCATGGACTGCACCGGTCGTAATTGTAAAGAAACTCTGTGGAGAACCCAGGTTATGTGTGGATTACAGGGGTCTAAATCAACTCACACTGAAGGATTCATATCCTCTACCCTGGGTGGATGAATCATTGGACTTTCTGTTCTGTGGGAAATTTATTACGGGGGTATTGGCAGGTGTCCGTAAAAGGAAAGTCTAGACCGAAAACTGCTTTTATATCTCACTGTGGCCTATTCAGTTCAAAGTCCTTCCCTTTGGGCTCAGCAATGCCCCTGCTACTTTTCAAAGGGTCATGAACACTGTCCTCACTGGCCTAACTTATAAATGCTGTGCGGTGTACTTGGACAAGATTTTTAATAGGTTCTCCGACCTGTGAACAACACCTTGAGGATCTTCTGGAGGTTCTGTCAAGACTGCAGACGGCAGGTCTCTCTCTGAAGCTGAGCAAATGTCAGTTCTTTTTAAGTGAGCTCACATGTCTTAGTTACTGTGTCACACCTGAGGGGGTATATCACCAAACCCTGAAAAAGTAAAGGCGATGACGGAGTTCAAAAAACCAAAAGACACAAAGGATGTCGGAGGATTCCTTGACCTTACAGGCTATTATTGGCACTTCGTCCCTGTCTATGCGAGTAAAGCAGAACCACTTTTCTGTCTCACCCGGAAAGTAACACTGTTCTGTCTCACGTCAGCGGCAATCTTATGTTTTCCAAATTTCACACAGCCATTCTATGTTTACACGGATACTTGCAACCTGGGTCTGGGTGCAGCTTTAATGCAAAAAGACGACTTTGGACGAGATGTTGTTGTGGCTTTTGCGAGCAGAACTCTACATAAGGCTGAGAAACCCTACTCAACGCCAGAAAATGAGTATTTAGGAGTGATTTGGGAATTACGACAAGAAATGCTGGAATGTTTTTTATGCTGATACGGCCTTCCATATTCTCAAAGACCTTATCTGAATAGACACTTGACAGTGCTGTTTTTCCAGACACAGAGCACTCTGACATGAGCCGTGACTTTGCCACACACGGACTTCACTCAAATTACCCTTTTCAGGGTACTGACCATTATAACTTGAGACAGAAAAAAAAACAGAATTACTTCTGACTGGACAGCTAATAGGTGAACAAACCCATATCACACATGAAAGATTGAAGTTAAGCAAGGTGGGATAAAACAAGGGTTTTGGTTGTCACTTGTCACATGCAGTTAGATGTAAAATCATTGCACACAGGTTTGTTTTATTGAACGTCAGTGCAATGTACAGTTTTGTGGGACTGTTATTGGATGTGCATTGTTTTCTTCTTTTTTTCCTCACCCTGAGAGTCAACTTTTCAACTGTGGCATGTATATATGGTTGTTAAGTGAAACAGTAATGCTCCCTGGTTGTGTACGGCTGGAGTCAGCCTTTATTTGTCAGGGGGACTTTGTAACAGTCCCTTTTATGGTAATATGACATTTTTATTAAACACGGGAAAGAAACAACGTCCTCCCTCGTGCATTTTCTTTTTTTTTTGCTGACACCTATTTGGGTTTTCTCCTTCTCTCCGAGCAACATCTCAACTTCACATTACATGCAACTGGTTTCATCAAAAAAAAGTATATAATATATATATAAGTACAGACCAAAAGTTTGGACACACGTTCTCATTCAAAGAGATGACCTGGCCTCCACAGTCACCGGACCTGAACCCAATCCAGATGGTTTAGGGGTGAGCTGGACCGCAGACAGAAGGCAAAAGGGCCAACAAGTGCTAAGCATCTCTCGGGGAACTCCTTCAAGACTGTTGGAAGACCATTTCAGGTGACTACCTCTTGAAGCTCATCAAGAGAACGCCAAGAGTGTGCAAAGCAGTAATCAAAGCAAACGGTGGCTACTTTGAAGAACCTACAATATGACATATTTTCAGTTGTTTCACACTTTTTTGTTATGTATATAATTCCACATGTGTTAATTCATAGTTTTGATGCCTTCAGTGTGAATCTACAATTTTCATTGTCATGAAAATAAAGAAAACTCTTTGAATGAGAATGTGTGTCCAAACTTTTGCCCTGTACTGTGTATGTATATATATATATATATATATATATATATATATATATATTATTATAAAGATTAAAAATCAAACAATAAACGAGTCTGAGTACTGATTATACCAACAAAGGTAATTTAAATGTCTCATGTAAATATAACTCCTTTTTTTTTTTTTTGAGGTAACTCTTCACTCTCACTTTATACAGGCAACAGCATTTATAATCAGCTGCTCTCAGACAGCAGCAGAGGAGCTGGAGGAAACTACACGGTCAGTTCTGCTGCTCTAAATCACACAGGAGTTTATGTGTGCAAAGCAGAGAGAGAAAAACCACCCTATTACACATGGAACAGCAACGAACAACCACTATGGGTCACTGGTGAGTTCAGACTGAATCTCTGAATTAAATGAGAGACTTCTGAAATTTTCCTTGTTCTTTTAAGAGCATGATTTGTGAAATTTGATTCTGTCATAATACAAGGTTACTACTGAATTGTGTCAATGGAGAAAGATGCTTTTTCTTCTGGCAGAGATTAAAACAACGGTGGAAGCAGGGGTCAGCAGCATTTTGGGGTCGCACATATATTTTCATTATTTCAGTGTAAAAATTAGTTTAACAATAATGTACTGGACTGTTTTATTGCCCACAACACAACTGAATAACATTTATTTTTTACTTGATTAGAATTGAGATGATGGTGGATTAAATCAAATAATGGTTTCTCCAAAGGTTTTTTCCTCCAGAACTAACACTTCATGAAGTTGTCTCAGTTGTCTTTGGTTTGCTTGCTGATGGCATAATTACAAATATATTATTTTGTTTTGAAACAGTGTACATTGTGTAAAGTGTTAAATCAATAAAACTCTTGATATCCAAACTGTGATTGTCTTCTCAGGTGTTTCTCCTCTAGTCTCTCTGATCATCAGTCCCAACAGAACTCAACACTTCACATCTGTCTCTCTCTCTCTGAGCTGTGAGGACCAGAGTAACTCTGATAGATGGAGAGTGAGAAGATACACATACAATGGGTGGCTGGAATATTGTTCATCTCTGTGGGAATCACAAACAGGATCTACATGTACAATCAACTCCACCAGCACATCAGACACTGGAGTGTACTGGTGTCAGACTGAATCTGGAGAGAACAGTCATCCTGTGAATATCACTGTACACCGTGAGTTTGTGTTTCTGTACCTGTGCAGGTTTATATATATATATATATATATATATATATATATTAGTGATGGGCATACATTTTTTTCTTTTTTATCTAGATTTATCTCACTGTTATCTTGGAATTAATATAGATTAATCTCATTTGAATTCTGCCGAAGGCATTCAGAATATGTGTGCTACCCAAATAAAATAATGACTAAAAAGTAACGTTAAGTCTTTGAGAACCAAGTATAGGTCTCTGTAGGAAAGTAATGGGAGTTACCAGATCAGGGTGTTTTTACACCATGATACCTGATTGGTTGACGTCATAGTACGTTTGGTTTAGGGGTGGGGTTGGGTAAGGGGGATCATTTAGATTGCATGATTTAGAAACACCCAGCAGTTTGAAAACACCCACAAGGTGACAAACACACACTTTTGCACTGCAGAGAGCTAAGTCTCTTGAGAACTGGTTTCTCAAGACAGGTGCTGCATTAGACCTGGGGCTCATCTCCTGTTTCCAAAATGCATCAAAAACTGTATGAGAAAGCTGTAAACGAATTCCACATTGCAAAAGGTGCAAACAACCTTATGCCTGTTTCACACATTATCCATCTGCGGTGCGTATGCGACGCATATTTTTTTTCCGCACCCATGTTAACAGATTTCAGTGTTCACGCGGTTGGGTCAGTACATTCCAGGAGCGTTGCGTCTGCAACAGTGCAGCGATCATTCACGTACCAAGTAGTGGACTGCAAGTGCGTCCTGTGTGAAAGCACAATGCTTCAGCACCACATACGTAACGCACAGGGACTGCATATGCACTGCAGACGGATTATGTGTGAAACAGACGTGCATCTTGTCGAGGTTTCCATTGGGAAGCTTCTTTTAAAAAAACAAAAATTCCCTGAAGCAAACCCGGTGGGTCCGTGTACGTTTTGATAGTTTGTTTTTTCGATTGAAACACAAAACAAAATAACGAGAAACCACCTGTTTTTCGTTTGTCGTTTCAAACCAAAATCAAAGAAACGGTAAAAAAAGAGCCGTTCTCCCGTTTTTGGTTCTGAATCTAAAAACGAAAAATGACAAAACCAAAATCAAATAACGGTCCGATTTTGGTTTTTTGAAATTCCTTTTTCCATTTTTTCGTTTGAAGATCTACATTGAAATACAGACAGGTTGGCCACGTGACCCGGAAGTAATAGTAAATATGGCAATATGTAAACTTTTTACAAACGTTTTATAAGTTGGTAATATAGGTTAACCTAATAACTTATTGTGTGTGCAGAGTTGTTACTGTTAGCACTATATTATATAATTAAATTTATATTTAATGTGGTTTCCACCGTAATGGACAGCGATTCAACGTGAATTCCCACGTGACGTCATGCGCAGGCCTAACTAATAATGAGGGAGATTGGGATTCCGCCATCAAAATATCAGTCCCTATCTCGTCTTTGCCATTCGATTGACACCCTCGTAAAACTTGTGTTGGTCCTCAAATATAATTTTATCCTAACGCATCATATCTATTTTCAAAAAGCCCAAGGACACGCTGTTACCTCGCTCACGTTATAAAGTGTTAATATAAATGTATTGAACTGGCTAGTTAACTAATAGTGATAGTAGTTTGTTTATAATACAATAAAAAACGACATATGTGAAGGTTCTCAGTCCTCCATGTAACGTTAATAATCCAACGAAGTTTAAAATCAAGGGCAGTTCAAAACGATTACAGACACCAGTAGGTGTCGCACTGTGTCTGCTTTGTGCGAGCTACTGTCATGGAGATATTGCTTTATGTTCTGTAATTAAAACACTTTCCATTATTTTCATTACAACTGTGCTTTCACAAATCACGTTTCCTAGCACAGCTGCTTAAGGCATTAGCCTACTCAATAAAATGAGCTCTTTCTCCTCATGTTTGATTGTCTGATTTACATGTGCTATTATACTGCGTGAAGTTTTAGTTGACTGTAACACTCACAAATTTAAAAACATGTCTCACATATAGGCCTTCAGTCCAGTTGGGTGTGTGGTTCTACTGTGTTATAATAGACAACAAGCAGTATGTCATGAAAGTGAACATAATTTATTTTATTAAAATATTTATATTAATTTATTATTTGCATAAAATAACATAAAATGAATACAACAAAAGGAGTTCTGCAAGTGAGAGTAATAGAAAATAAAATTGAACAATTTATTAATTGCATAAAATAACATAACAGATGAACATAACCAAACTTAACCATTTGACTTAACTTAAAACCTAAACCTAAAATAAAAACTAACTAAAACAATCTCCTAACTAATAGTGTCTTTCAAAACATTCACAATCTCCCCCATCCCTGTAATTTAAATTTTTTTTTTCTTGGAACATCTCGTCCCTGCATTTTGGGCAGTGCGGCGAGGTAGTTGCCCACTGCTCAACGCAGACCCGGCATCCAACGAGGCTGCGGCAGCACGGTGCCACAACTGGGTTTTCCATCACATCTGCAAGATTCAGAATATTTTTCAACAAATATTTCAACAGTTGTCTCAAGCAATTTTCCTCTGTCTCATTTCACTTGTTAGTGTTACAGTGTGTTAATAGTTATATATTCCCATTGACTACAATAATTACATTTTAATAAAAATTGTAGTCATAGTAATGATATTTCTAAACATTCCCATGTATCCCCTATATATCTCTGTAGTTCTAAGCCTCTTTTTCTATATTGTATGACAGTAACATCCATATATATATATTTTTTTTTTGCTGGTTTCATCTTCACTGAAGCTACATCACACTTATATTGATACAAATATTAAAATCCAATATGCCAATGCAACAGGACAGTACCCACCCAGCCACAGCCTGTTCATCCTGCTGCCTTCTGGGAAGAGATATAGAAGTTTCTGCTGCCGCACCAACTGCAGAGCAACATTTCCCCCCAAGCTATCAGACTATTAAACTATAGTTCATCCTCAGCACTGCTCCACTGATCATAGTTTATTTATGTTTACCATTTTTATAATTGCTTCTATATTAGCCTGATAATGTCTGCTATGTACCAGAAGGGAGATACAAACTCAATTTATACTTTATACTATTATATATATTATATTGTGACAAAATATACCCACCTACCTTAAAGAAGAATAAAGTGAATGTTTTGGAAAGGCAGAGTCAAAAGTTATGACCTTAAAATTATTGAAATGTTGTGGAAGGATGAGGAAGCAAGCAGGTTATGTGAGGAAACCCACCAACATCCAAGAGTTGAAGCTGTTCTGTACAGAGGAATGGGCAAAGATTCGTCCAAGTCAATAAGCAGGACATATCAAAAGTTACTGGAAACGTTTTGTTGCAGTTATTCCTGATGTAATCAGCGTTGACAGTCTGTTTTTAGTAATGTAATTATGTTTTGGGGTTTTCTTTTGAGGACCTTGTAAAATGTTCTTACCTTAGGGCTTAACAAATGTTCTGCAGCCATTGATTGTACATGCAATGCCCTTGAAAGCATGTATGTGCTATATAAAATTTTAAGACTTTTATGGATTCTCTTCACTGGCATGACACAATCAGAGTTTTGTATGTTATACAAACTGGAATGTGTATAGAGAAGAAAGATTCACAAAGTATATAGCACACTGGTAAATCATTATTTTGGCTAGATGGCCTACATTAGGATTAGGACATGTCTGATGTGAGTTTGTTGTCTGAGCTGCTATAAGAAGCTGATAGCAGTGCAGTGTTATAATCAGGTTAAAACAGAAGCAGGTTTAACTCTGGGCTGGGTGAATGATGATGATGATGATGATAACTAGGCAAATAAAAACAAAAGACAATGAACAACAATAAATACATCTGTATCAGTAATCTTGATTTAAAACAGTTACCAAAGACACCATACAGTCAGTCATTTAAATACTGCCACCTGCTGGTAGAAAGGGGGAACAGTTATTCATTACGGTGGAAACCACATTAAATATAAATTTAATTATATAATATAGCGCTAACAGTAACAACTCTGCACACACAACAAGTTCTTAGGTTAACCTATATTACCAACTGTATTGAGCCAAACAATGCGCTCATTAAACGTTACTGGTGATGTCTGGATAGGCACGATATTAAATAGCTGTAATAAACTACTGTTGCTAACATATTTATTCCGGTCCAGGTTTATATAAGGCTATTTATTAATAGATTTTTCTTCTAACGTTACTCTGGTATAACGTTAGCGCTGCATAATATGACCGTTCTAAAAGCTTGGCTTTTATTTTGATAGGCCATATTTACTATTACTTCCGGGTCACGTGGCCAACCTGTCTGTATTTCAATGTAGATCTTCAAACGAAAAAATGGAAAAAGGAATTTCAAAAAACCAAAATCGGACCGTTATTTGATTTTGGTTTTGTCATTTTTCGTTTTTAGATTCAGAACCAAAAACGGGAGAACGGCTCTTTTTTTACCGTTTCTTTGATTTTGGTTTGAAACGACAAACGAAAAACAGGTGGTTTCTCGTTATTTTGTTTTGTGTTTCAATCGAAAAAACAAACTATCAAAACGTACACGGACCCCGGTGGCAAATCAGGGTATCTTCCGTCCATTCCAAATCCGTTTCAAATTAAAAAACAGAAAACGAAAAACTCAAGAGGATTCAAATGAGAGAACATGAATTAAATAACGAGAAATGGAAAGATGGCTCGTTTATTCGTTATTCCATCTAGGTTAACAAACGGAAAATGAGTTTTTGACTTGATTTCTCATTTTGTCGTTTGGGGATTAAAAAACGGCTTATGGCTTCAATATTTCATTCGCACTTGTGGGCGGAGCTGAAACGCTCCTTTCATCTGATTGGTCGGATCGCTCCGCCTTCAACTCGGGCTCCTCAGTCTTTCAGAATAAGAGTCTTACAAGAGCAATATCTGAAACCAGATGTAGACACATAATTCGCGTTGTTGCGACTTGCAAGTCACCCCTTTAAATTATTTCTAGGTTATACTATTGTATGAATATTGTCCCACTGTAAATACAGTGCAAATAGTTCTGTCTCCTTGGATAAAAGTGAAGTGGAAATAAAAATCAATAATAGACTGAACATTTCCATGATAATATGTCTGTAACATTTACCACTCTCATCTTTTAAGTCTAATGGCACTAGGTAGGTGTGTGTGACATTAATAATTAATTGTGGAAATTAATATAGTTACATTTATTAAATAAATTAGAATTATTAGTTTTATTACAGACAAAATTGAATGATGTTTCTCTTTTAGTCGTCTTTGTTGGCCTTGAGAAAGCCAACATATATTTGAACATTATTATCATTTATTATGAGAGTAATTGACAACGACTAAAATTTTATTGTTTCACCAAATTCAGCTCAGATCTTCAGACTCGTTTGACTCGTTGCTGTAACTGGTCAGACTTTTTTATTCTCAAAAAATCCTAGTGACTTTCATTATCTGAGCGATGAAGGTCTTACACTTAAGGTCCACTAGAGGGGGAGACAGGATTTCTGTTTATGTAAGTTTAAATGACAGATAAATACATGAATTTCATGTGTACTACCATGAATATGCCATATCTGTGTAACACAGGTTCTTCAATGATAGATGGTGTGGTAGGGGGATATACCTTAGCTCAATGATAGCTGTATAATATAAAACAACATTAACTACTGCAGCTGGTACCAAATAAAAATGATTAAGTTTTGGAAAAACTGCAAGTCAAATGTACTTGCACAAATGACTTGCTGTTACATAATACCCCATATGCGTTGTTAGGGACGTTTTCGTCCACTAGGGGGTAAAGTTGAGTCTTATTTTGGCCACAACTTTCTCTGTGTTGCAGCTAATGGAATGATTGGTGACAAATCTTATTTTGACACTTATTTTGGGAAAATGCTTGAAATTTTTCAAAAACTCAACAGTATACTGTGGGTAAATTCACTAACCTTTTGTTATGTTTGGGATAAAACACCCACTAAATTAAAATGCTGTAAAAATGTCCTCAGATAAAGATTTTTTTTTTTTTTTTTTTTTGCATAAATCTATTAATCACCCTCAGTCCTGATCAAACCACCAAATGTTTAAAAAAAAAAATCCAAGATTTTAACTCTTTAATTACCAAGTTCATAAATTATGTCACTGATTTGGGAAGAAAAAACACACACAAAATGACATATTTTCAATATAAAAAGTAATTTTGGACTGGATATTTTTTTTTACCTTTTATGACAGTCTTGGGCATGTCAAAGATTAGTAACTGTAGATTAGCTTTGATGTATTGTTAGTTTTGTGCAGCATTAGATTTTAATTTTTTCTCCCTCAATTTATTGTTGGTGGCTGTTTTTGTCCCATTGACTTCCATTATACCAACATTTTTTGATTGCAAAGCCATGACACCATATAATCATGCACTCTTGATTGTTGGTGGTTTTCCCTGTTGGGAAGAGGTAACATTTGTTATTTTTACAGTTGATCACTAGGTGGGACCATTAACCCTTTAGGCCTGTGCAAAAAAAAAGGCTTAGTTTCTGGCCTGTATATAGAGTTATATGGAGTTTAACAGCAAATTATAGTGTGTGTGTGTGTGTGTGTGTGTGTGTGTGTTTGAGAGAGAGAGAGAGAGAGAGAGAGAGAGAGAGAGTGTGTGGGAGAGACCTTTGTTTACTTAGCTTGATGTATCTGAAAAAATCCAAATATGCACCTCATGCTCTCAGAACTACATGGACTAAACAATAAAAAAAAGAAGTGTGTTTATGCACCTGCTGACTTTTGATGGTGAAAAGAACGGAGGGCCTATGTGTGAAATACTTGTCTTTTCTTGATGGTGAAGCCAGTTTAAAACCTTTAAATCTTATTAAAAAAAAACTACTTTGAACATAATTGATTATGGACCAAAATGCAATACCAACTTCAAATAAGCAGCAACTCGCTGGAGGGGTCAAGCTGCATAATCATTTCTAAAACTCTGGTTCAAGTCAAGCCCTTTCTCGTATTGCTTGCTGCTCTTCTCACCATCAAATGACCAGAAGGATGGCATGCAAGTGTTTAAATCCATGTACTGTTTTTGTTTAGTCTATACTTATCACCACCATTAAAAGGCAGCAGGTGCATAAATACACTTTTGTTTACTCCATGTAGTTCTGAGAGCTGAGGTGTACATTTAGATTTTCTCAAATACATCAAGGTAAGTGCGCAAAAGTCTCTCTCTCTCTCTCTCTCTCTCTCCTACACACATACACACAATATAATTTACTGTTATACTCCACATAACTCTATATACAAGTCAGAAACTAAGCTTTTTTTTGCACAGGCCTATCTAAAGGGTTGATGGTCCCACCTAGTGATCAACTGTAAAAAATAACAAATTTTACCTCTTCCCAACAGGGAAAACCACAAACAATCAAGAATGCATGATTATGTTTCATGGCTTTGCAATCAAAAATGTAATTATAATGGAAGTCAGTGAAAAAAAAACATCCACCAACAATAAATTAGGGGAAAATTTTTTTATCTAATGCTTATAGCAGTTTAATTGAGTGAATGTTTTCATCCCGAACATAACGAAAGGGTAGTGAATTTGAACAATGCACAAGGGATACATAATAATTTTTATTTGGCACCAGCCGCAATTAATGTTGACAGCTAGCAGGAGTGTGGTGGGGTGCGAGGTCTGTTTTGACCAATGGATGGAGACCTCAAGGCAGTGGCCTTAATGCTTATCTGAAGATTTGTCTTTATAGATTACAGTTTACATTGTACTTACTGAAGTACACCTCTGCATGCAGACACCCAACTGTACAAATTCATTTATAGATTTAAAACCCAGTCCTGAACCGGGAGAACCATGTTCTGCAGAGTTCAGTTCCAACACACTTGCTTGGACATTGCTACTGATCCTGAAGACCTTGCTTAGCTTAGGTGTGTTTATTTGGGGTAGCTAAACTTTGCAGGACACTGGCCATCCAAGAGGAGGACTGAGAGTCCTGACATTAGCATTTACATTCAGTGCATGTGATTTATCAACACTGAGTACATCTTAAAATGTACAGCTCATGAAAAATAAAAGTTCTAGATGGACAAACATTAAATGAATAAACCAGTGTGAATAAAAAATATATTAAAATACATTTGGAGGTAGGTTGAAAAAGCCAGAATGGGAAGTTTTAAAGTACAGCTTGAAGTGTGAAGTTTATTCTTGTACACAAATATGGCATATTCATGGTAGTACACATGAAATTAATGTATTTATTTGCCATTTTACGTAAATAGAAATCCTGTCTCCCCCTCTAGTGGACATTAAGTGTAAGACCTTCATTGCTCAGATTATGAAAGTCACTAGGATTTTTTGAGAAGGAAATTTGGTGAAACATTAA
Organism: Carassius auratus; assembly: GCF_003368295.1. Lineage (NCBI taxonomy): Eukaryota > Metazoa > Chordata > Actinopteri > Cypriniformes > Cyprinidae > Carassius > Carassius auratus. Next base: position 628,895 of record NC_039293.1, on the reverse strand, counting down.
AATTTTAGTCGTTGTCAATTACTCTCATAATAAATTATAATAATGTTCAAATATACGTTGGCTTTCTCAAGGCCAACAAAGAAGACTAAAAGAAAAACCATTCAATTTAGTATGTAATAAAACGAATATTGCTAATATATTTCATAAATTTAACTATAGTAATTTTCCCAATTAATTATTAATGTCACACACACCTACCTAGTGCCTTTTGACTTAAAAGATGAGAGTGGTAAATGTTACAGACATATTATCATGGAACTGTTCAGTCTATTATTGATTTTTATTTCCTCTTCACTTTTATCCAAGGAGACAAAACTATTTGCACTGTATTTACAGTGGGACAATATTCATACAATACTATAACCTAGAAATAATTTAAAGGCGTGACTTGCAAGTCACAGCAGCACGAATTATGTGCGCAGCAACATCTGACTCAAATATTATGTTAATTAACAGTGAGCGGTGGTTTCTAGACACTACTCTTATAAGACTCTTATTCTGAAAGAATGTAAGATCGAGTTGAAGGCGGAGCGATCCGACCAATCAGATGAAAGGAGCGTTTCAGTTCCGCCCACAAGTGCGAATGAAATATTGAAGCCATAAGCCGTTTTTTAAACCCAAAACGACAAAATGAGAAATCAAGTCAAAAACTAATTTTCCGTTTGTTAACCTAGATGGAATAACGAATAAACGAGCCATCTTTCCATTTCTCGTTATTTAATTCATGTTCTCTCACTTGAATCCTCTTGAGTTTTTCGTTTTCTGTTTTTAATTTGAAACGGATTTGGAATGGACGGAAGATACCCTGGGTGTGGCATCTTAGCTGCATCCATGTTAGCAAGTCACGTTTGATGTGGTAATTTCACAGTAGGCATAGCCTACACGGTCCGTGTATCATCCGATCATTCAAATATTCCATTAAATCTGGCAAACCAAAAACGAAATAACGAATCAATATTTTGTTTTTCTGTTTTTCTGTATGAACCAAATATGAAAAACTGACTTTTGTTTCATAGCTTTCAGCTCAAAACGGGAAATACAATAAACAAGGAAACCAAAACGAAATAATGGATCAAATTTACGTTGCCTCAATTTTTCTTTATTTGTGTAGTAGGTCTAACTATTTCCCACGGTGCCGTCCTGCTTGCTTTGCGCATGCGCAGTGGATAGTTTCAAAGGAGTAGGTCGCTGAGCGCTCAACACACGATGGGTAGCTCGCGAAGCACAAAGTTCCTCCGTGTTTTCTCAGCATTATATCTTAGAAAATAGGAGGTTTGAGAAGTAAAAGGCGGGGCAACATTTAAAATATTTCAAAGTTAAAGTTCATACAAACAGATTTTAATAGACAAGTTTCAGTCAAATATTTATGTTTTATGCCTATAACAAAACCCAGTGTTAAAACAGAGCGCAAACAATTATATCTGGAACATTATATACTGTAGACTAACCAATATGCGCTCACTTCCGCGTATTCATCGCGGGGATAAAGAACACGTTTTTGTTTAACGATCACAGGCATAGTTACAGAATGTCCAATAACAATACAACACGCTATAATAAAAATCTGAGATGGTCTAATTGTACTTTGAAATCACGCTAACCACTTGTTGCATTTTAAGTAGATCATTAATTATTAAATACAATCTATCTATCTATCTATCTATCTATCTATCTATCTATCTATCTATCTATCTATCTATCTATCTATCTATCTATCTATCTATATATATACAACACACATCCATAAATACATACACACACACAATACAAAAAAAAAAAAAAAACAAACAAATAGAAAGAATTGAAAAAGAATACAGAAAGCTAGTGTTGGATGAAAAACTAGCAGTTAGAATAAATAAATAAAAATTAGCTAAAATAGAATTAGAATAGACAGTGCTACAGTCGAGGGTCAAAGATGAAAGAGATGTGTTTTTAGATGTTTCTTGAAGATGCATGTACTGCATGTAATATATATTTAGCTTTGCAATATAACAATTTTAAAGGTAATAATGTAATTCAAAAGGCAATGGTTGACATACTGTAATAATGTTTGTAATAGTATTCTACCTGACAATTACTGTATCAGTTAAATATATTATACCCTTTCATTATACTGAATTTACAGAATAGAACACCTTTATTGCACAGATGTACTCTGAAATGTAAGTTCTAGTAGCAATAAACACAAACAGTGCACATGTAAACAAATACTGTATGCACAGAACTACGAAGTTAAATGTTTACATTGTTTTACAGTTACATTGCAATCTGTACAAATAAAACAAATTAATTTATTCCTTGTGTTATGTCTTAACCTAGCATCAGCTTATCTACTGCTGTGTGCCGTTCTTCAGTTATCAAATTATTGATGTAGTATCAGGGTTGAAATAACTATACACTTAGTAGGCCTATTGTAAATCCATGGCTTTATCAGATCTCGTCTGAATTGGCAACAATTATTCCTATTACTTTTTCCTTAGGTTGGAAAGGCAGCAAGTGAAAAATTATATTTAGCAGCTATGTAGGAAAATAACTAATTACTTTAAGATAAATGCAGATCTTTGTGCTTTAATGATTTGTATTCTTCCAAACTCTGCCAGCAGACTTTTTTATTCTTAATTCTCACATAAAATAAATGAATATCCTAAAGAAGACTGTCGTTTTGGTGAAGAATCAGCATTAAATCAGGGTTTCATCCCCATCTTTTTTTATTTAATTTTGAAATCTGAAAAATGAAATTGAATTTACTTCAAACATGCACTCACCAGAAATTATTCTATCAGTGTCATTTTCTATCACAAATCATTTTTATTAACCATTTAAACAGAATGTAGGTTAAACAGTATTAGGCCTAAATATAAATATATTTTTTCAGAATACAATTTCTCAGTTTAAGCTGAGAAAAGGTATCAATTTAAGGGAAAAATAAGTTGATTTTAAATTTCATGGCATCAACACATCTAAAAAAGTTGGGACAAGGCCATGTTTACCACTGTTTGTCATCCCCTCTTCTTTTTATAACAGTGCAAACGTCTGGGGACTGAAGACAAGTTGGTCAGGTTTAGGAATAGGAATATTGTCCCATTCTTGTCTAATACAGGCTTTTAGTTGCTCAATTAGGTCTTCCTCTTTATGATGCGACAAAAAAGATCTGGACTGCAGGCTGGCCATTTCAGTATCCGGATCCTTCTTCTACGCAGCCATGATGTTGTAATTGATGCAGTATATAGTCTGGCATTGTCATGTTGGAAAATGCAAGGTCTTCCCTGAAAGAGACGACGTCTGGATGGGAGCATATGTTGTTCTAGAACTTGGATATACCTTTCAGCATTGATGGTGTCTTTCCAGATGTGTAAGCTGTCCATGCCACACGCACTCATGCAACCCCATACCATCAGAGATGCAGGCTTCTGAACTGAGCGCTGATAACAACTTGGGTTGTCCTTGTCCTCTTTAGTCCGGATGACATGGCGTCCCAGTTTTCCAAAAAGAACTTCAAATTTTGATTCGTCTGACCACAGAACAGTTTTGCACTTTGCCACAGTCCATTTTAAATGAGCCTTTGCCCAGAGAAAACACCTGCACTTCTGGATCATGTTTAGATATGGCTTCTTTTTTGACCTATAGAGTTTTAGCCAGCAACGGCGAATGGCACTGTGGATTGTGTTCAACGACAATATTTTCTGGAAGTATTCCTGAGCCCATTTTGTGATTTCCATTACAGTATCATTCCTGTATGTGATGCAGTGCCGTCTAAGAGCCGAAGATCATGGGCATCCAGTATGGTTTTCCGGCCTTGACCCTTACGCACAGAGATTGTTCCAGATTCTCTGAATCTTTGGATGATATTATGCATTGTAGATGATGATAACTTCAAACTCTTAGCAATTTTTCTCTGGGAAACTCCTTTCTGATATTACTCCACTATTGTTCGCCGCAGCATTGGGGGAATTGGTGATCCTCTGCCCATCTGGACTTCTGAGAGACACTGAGAGGCTCTTTTTATACCCAATCATGTTGCCAATTGACCTAATAAGTTGCAAATTGTCCATTTAACTTTTCCGTCCTCTTATTGCTACCTGTCCCAATCTTTTTGGAATGTGTAGCTCTCATGAAACCACAATGAGCCAATATTGGGCATGACATTCCAAAATGTCTCACTTTCAACATATATTATCTATATTCTACTGTGAATAAAATATAAGTTTATCAGATTTGTAAATTATTCCATTCCTTTTTTACTCACAATTTGTACAGCGTCCCAACTTTTTGAGAATCGAGTTTGTATTTATCTCAGCCTTAATGTTAAATTCTTAATGATAATGATAATGTTAAATTGGAATACATGTAATAATTAAATCAGTATTAATTAAGCCTTCAGAGATAGCTGCTTCTGAAGTTGATTTTAGATGTATTAGGCCTGTTTACAGTTTAATGCTGATCAGACATGCCTTTACATAGCAATTACAACTGCATAATGAAATGAGATTAATGTTTAATACAACATTTTTAACACAGAAAGAAATATGTAATGACAAAATGAAATGATAGGCCTACTTTATGATACTTCTGAAAGTAATATCGCCACTAGGTGTCGGTAAGTCACTGTGTTAATAAAGAAGCCGTTTATTCAATCTATTCGTCCAAGATTCAGATTCTTTAAGGAATAAATTCAAGTGTTTATGTTTAATAATTTGTCACTGAACTGTCTATAATAATAGGTCTTTCAAAGGACTGATTCATATCAGGATTCAGGAATGATACATAAGTCTACGCTTGCCATTACTTTGGTTTGATGACGTCAAGAAAATACCCCCCACCCATTCACATCTGAAAACTACTACTTACCTATGTCACACAATGTAATGTGTGTGTGTGTGTGTGTGTGTGTGTGTATAAAGTAGTCAACGTTTGAAGTGGATCAAATCTTTTAATCAAAGCTGTCCTAAAACCAAAACGAAATATATATATATATATATATATCGTTTTGATTGCTTTTATTGATCTCATTATTAATAAAATAATCTGCTAATATAAATGTTTTAATTAATGATCTACTTAAAATGCCAAACATACCAAAACAAGTGGTTAGCGTGATTTCAAAGGACATTTAAACCATCTCTGATTGATTGATTATATTATATTAACCAATATAATCTATTAGAGCGTGTTGTACTGTTATTGGACATACTGTAACTATGCCTGGGATCGTTAAAAAAAACGTGTTCTTTATCCCCGCGATGAATACGCGGAAGTAAGCGCAATTCCTTTGAAACTATCCACTGCGCATGCGCAAAGCAAGCAGGACGGCACCGTGGGAAATAGTTAGACCTACTACAACAAATAAAGAAAAATTGAGAAAACGTAAATTTGATCCATTATTTCGTTTTGGTTTCCTTGTTTATTATATTTCCCGTTTCGAGTTGAAAGCAATGAAACAAACGTCAGTTTTA
>NC_039293.1:610253-623342 GCF_003368295.1 Carassius auratus | reverse complement strand
ATGGAGTACCTCAAGGCTCAGTACTAAGGGCCGCTACTCTTCACGCTTTATGTGTTACCCTTGGGAGAAATCATCAGAAAACATGGTGTTAGGTTTCACTGTTATGCTGATGATAATCAGCTCTATATTTCTTCACGGCCCGGTGAAACTAACCAATTTGAAAAACTAATGGAATGCATAGTCGATATAAAAAACTGGACGATGAGTAATTTCTTACTGCTAAATTCTGAAAAAAACAGAGGTGTTAATTATAGGACCTAAAAACTCTGCTTGTAATAACCTAGAACACTGTCTAAGACTTGATAGTTGCTCTGTCAATTCTTCGTCATCAGTTAGGAACCTAGGTGTGCTATTTGACCGCAATCTTTCTTAGAAAGCCACGTTTCTAGCATTTGTAAAACTGCATTTTTCCATCTCAAAAATATATCTAAATTACGGCCAATGCTCTCAATGTCAAATGCAGAAATGTTAATCCATGCATTTATGACCTCAAGGTTAGATTATTGTAATGCTTATTGGGTGGTTGTTCTGCACGCTTAGTAAACAAACTACAGCTAGTCCAAAATGCAGCAGAGAGTTCTTACTAGAACCAGGGAAGTATGACCATATAAGCCCAGTTCGGTCAACACTGCACTGGCTCCCTATCAAACATCGTATAGATTGTAAAATATTGTTTATTACTTATAAGCCCTGAATGGTTCAGCACCTCAGTATTTGAATGAGCTCCTTTTACATTATAATCCTCTACGTTCGCTACGATCTCAAAACTCAGGCAATCTGATAATACCTAGAATAGACACACTCTTGCAGTTTAAATCTAGATTAAGACTCATCTCTTTAACCTGGCTTACACATAACATACTAATATGCTTTTAATATCCAAATCCGTTTAAGGATTTTTAGGCTGCATTAATTAGGTAAACCGGAACCGGGAACACTTCACATAAAACCCTATTTACTTGCTACATCATTAGAAAAATGGCATCTACGCTAATATTTGTCTGTTTCTCTCTATTCCGAGTCAACGTAGCCACCAGATCCAGTCTGTGTCCAGATCTGAGGGTCACTGCAGTCACCCGGATCCAGTACGTATCCAGACCAGATGGTGGATAAGGACCTCTACCTAGAAAGGGACCTCTACTGCCCTGAAAGACAGCGGAAGACCAGGACAACTAGAGCCCCAGATACAGATACCCTGTAAAGACCTTGTCTCAGAGGACCACCAGGACAAGACCACAGGAACAGATGATTCTTCTGCACAATCTGACTTTGCTGCAGCCTGGAATTGAACTATACTGGTTTCGTCTGGTCAGAGGAGAACTGGCCCCCAACTGAGCCTGGTTTCTCCCAAAGGTTTTTTTCTCCATTCTGTCACCGATGGAGTTTCGGTTCCTTGCCGCTGTCGCCTCTGGCTTGCTTAGTTGGGGTCACTTCATCTACAGCGATATCGTTGACTTGATTGCAAATAAATGCACAGACACTATTTAAACTGAACAGAGATGATATCACTGAATTCAATGATGAACTGCCTTTAACTATCATTTTCAGAGTAAATAAACCCTAAACCAACTTTTTTTAGTTAATGATCTGTAAGAATGGGGCTTTATTAGTGCTGTTCATTGATTCAAGTAACTTTTTTGACATTTGAGTATAAAGTGTTTTAATTCTACAATATATGGTATAAAACGTCTGACTGCTGCCCTCTTCAGGTTGAATGGTGGCTACTGCAGTTGATTTTTCCTATTGGATTTTTGAGGTGGTTTCCAGCTCACCACGCCCTTGCAGTATAAAACCATCTTGTTCCATCAAAATCACTTTAGTGAGTCAGGAGTTGGAATTGCGAGTATTGAAAACGATCACGATAGAGTATTTTAGCATTTATTTAGCATAGCATTTATATAGTTATTTTGATTATTTCGTGCAGCTATGTAGTTAATTAGCATAGCTGTTAGTGTAATGTTAGTATTGTTAGAAGCATAGTTAGTTAACGCTAGTAGCATAGTATTGCATCAGTTAGGATAGCTTCAAGTTGGCGTAGATTTATTTACAGTGGTCAGGATGATACGTAGGTGTAGTGTTTGCTGGTTGCAACAGCAATGCTGGACTGCATAGTTTTTGCTTTTCCAACGCAATGGAGGTGGAAATGAGCTTCTCCACACAACTCGCGCTGAAAAGCAATGCAGTGCCTTACTCAGAGACTGGCCCCATTCTCTCTTGCACGGCTGCTTTGCTAGCATCGTCGGATGCCGATCGTGATACGGGAGTTAAGACCGCAGTTTGAACCAGCGGCTCGAAATTGAAATGGCTCAGGCCCTGGCCCTGTGTACACAGACACCTCAACATCCTCCACTTCTGGTGAAGGTGGGGGAGAAAAGTCCTCTACTTCAAATAAATGCTCTGTTGCAAAGCTACTTGCGTCAATACAGTCACCTTCCATTTTAGCGACAGCAGCTGTCAATTAATCCGTCACTGCAGGTCTCAGGTTCATGCCCCACCCACTCAGCCCCGCCTCGGTTCGTCCCCTCTATCTCCGATGTTTCAAACATTGCCAGTGGGTGGAGTCAGGCTCTGACCAGTGGTTTAGTAACCCTTTAACTATGTTAAATTATACAAATACCCTATCTTAAATTATGTGATAATTCTAAATGCATTTTAATAGGCTGATTAAGAACTCTAAATGCGCAAAAGCGCACTGCTAGACTTCATCACCTAATGTTTGCGTGCACTCTGTAGGTGTTTTGTGCTTACTTTTCACGATATACTCAGAATATCAAATCGCACATCATTAAAACTACAATTACGATATCATCGCATACCACACATAGTGCACACCCCTATGTTTAGATTTTGATAATGCGTTGTCTTCTTATCGATCCACCAGTTCAAATTTAAATCTCTGTGTGTTTGCAAGGTGAAAACATGGGTCGATTTTCACATCGTTTTGAACTCTGAACAAAATAACAGTTTTATTGAAACTGCTCATTCACTCTCTGCCAGCAGGTGAAGCGTTTGGTAGAAATATAACTTTCCCCGGTTGCAGCAGAACACAAAGCAGCACAGCACTGGACTTTGAATGAGCAGCACTCATGTTTATTCAGTGAAATCATAACATTAGCCTTTTGAAGTTTAATTGTCACATTCAGCCATATAGTAATTCTGGTTTTTCCGTCCCAAATTTAAAACCTCTTGAAATCAAAATTAAAACATTATTTTACAGTGTAAGACTTTTTAAGACCCCACTGAAACCCTGTAACACCTACTGAAATACAGAGAGAGAATAATACTCACAGAGCACAAGAGGAAGTTGACGGAGCCCCATACTGACTGAATGATGACAGACAGTTAAAAACAAAGACTGTGTTAAAGCCTCAAGACTTCCTGAAACCTGCAGTCGATCTTTAGAAACACCAGGACAGATTCAAGAAATACAAATGTACCTCATGTGTGACAGAAAATATTGCTTCAGAAAACATCACACAGACTAACATGCAAGTTTTCTACAGAAATAGTGTCTTGATCTATTGATCTATGAATAGATACTTTACATGTGAAATTAAGCAAGTCACTGTTAATAAGTGAGTCATTGCGATTAAACCGAATCATTTAAACGGTTGATTCATTGAAAAACCAAACAGCATCATGTTGATCAGAGATGCAAAATGAAATTATATTTGTTAATAGAGCAAAAACTGTCAATATTGTGTCTAAAACGTAAGTGTCCTTATATTAAACTCTTGTTTACTGAACTGCTGTATAAAATCAATATCACATTTATCATGCTGCTTTTCAAATACTGATGAATATAAATACATCAAATAAATAAATTTCTGCCCCATATCTTGAATGTTCTGATCATTCTCAATGTGTTTTAATAAACTGAATCATGCAGTGAAAGAACGCTCACTGGTCTAACCTACTAGACTTAAGCTAACTTTGGTAGCTCTCATGAGTCATGGATGTTAGCAAGACAAATTAACAATATTTGTCTTTTGGATAATTAGCTGTATATAAATATTGTTAATTTGTCCGTCTGATTGGAGTAAGAAAATGCTAAGTCCTGTTTACAATGGTGAGAACTGTCAGTTGTGGTGATAATATTTAACAGCAGCAGTAATATTGATGCTTCTCAATCACTATTTTAAAAAAGCACCAATTACATTTCTTATGTGTTTAGTTTTACTAACATTTATCATTCTGCATGAAGCACTAATAAAATAAGATCTGAAAGCCACTCTCACTCTCACTCTCACTAATCTGCACACTGGATGTGGTTTATATTGCATCATGGCATGATCAACACCTTAGTAATATCTTAGTTAAGCAAACTTTTTCTTTCTAAGTACACTTCCTCTTTCACCTTAGTCTCACAGTTAATTATTAAGGCATGTCTGATATAGGCACAACTTTCTAAATGTTTATTAGAAAAAAATGTTATAACAGTTTTTACTGACTGTCACTACTCACTCAAAAGTGTGAAACATACAGTGACCAGTTTAGTCTGATTCTCCAAAAAATGACTTGAGTCTGTCAATTTTAATGTAGATAATTTATATAAATTAAAAATGATACAATGTGATAAAAGTGACAAAAAGCTCAGAGAGCAGTTCTTTATTCAAACTGAATGAAGAGCAGGGGTGGGTAGAGTACCCAAAAACTGCACTCAAGTAAAAGTAAAAGTAATTATAGAAATATTTACTCAAGTAAAAGAAAAATTACTAGTCTGAATAGTTACTTGAGAAAGAGTAAAAAAGTATCGGATAAAAAGTCTACTCAAGTAGTTAGTTACTAGTTACTTTGGGTCATATATACTGAGCCTATTTTTATTTAGATATATAGATAAAATGTATGTAATGTATGTGTGTGTGTATAAATATATATAATTCATCAGCCTTTACTCCAGTCTTCAGTGTCACATAATCCTTCCGAAATCATTCCAATATGTTGATTTACTATCAATTATGTTCTTTTTATCATAATCCTAAACAAAATGTTGCAGGTTCAAAAAAAAATATTAAGCAGCAAAACTGGTAATAAATCAATATATTAGAATTATATTTTGAAGGATCATAACTCTGAGAACTGGAGTAACAGCTGATGAAAATTCAGATTTTTTCATCACAAAATAAATTATATTTTAAAGTATGTATTATGTATGTATAAATAACCTCTGACACAGAGAAGAGAGAAAACTCCTCACATGACCGCTAAGTTACAGAACATCTGTCTGTTTACTTAAGTCACAGATATAGGTGTCATGCCATAATTTTTAATATGACTGACTTTATATTAAATGTGAATTTAACATTGAAAGGCAATGTGATATAAAAACTGCTACTAATTTTTTTATTGTTCATACAGAGAGCAAATAACATGTACATTATCAAAAATCATTTTCACTGACAGTCTAGAGTTCAGTCACTCTCAAAAACTCCCATTAAAATCACTGAAACACTGTGAAATCAATATCTTATTTACAGATTTGTACACACATCTGCACTTTGTTGTTTCTGATGAGAGAATTCGCAAGAAAAAGGTATTCAGTCAGTGAGTGAGTGAAGGAAGCACCGCCATTTTAGCGATGACTCATCTGAACGCCTCTGATTGGCCAATGCTTTAACAAGCTAAACAGAATCTTGTGTGATTGGTTATAATGCGCAGCGCTGTAAAAACGTGTCTGTCTCTGGCTCAGGTAGCTTCAGGTATCTGAATGAATCATTCAAACTGATTCATGAACCAATTCATGAGGAATTGGGGAAGTCGTGGCCTAATAGTTAGAGGGTTGGACTCCCAATCGAAGGGTTGTGAGTTCTAGTCTCGGGCCGGATGGAATTGTGGGTGGGGGTAGTGCATAAACAGCTCTCTCTCCACCTTCAATACCACGACTTAGGTGCCCTTGAGCAAGGCATCGAACCCCCAACTGCTCCCCGGGCGCCGCAGCATAAATGGCTGCCCACTGCTCCGGGTGTGTGCTCACAGTGTGTGTGTGTGTGTGTGTGTGTTCACTGCTCTGTGTGTGCACATTTCGGATGGGTTAAATGCAGAGCACAAATTCTGAGTATGGGTCACCATACTTGGCTGAATGTCACTTCACTTCAATCGTTTGCCAATTGCTTTGATCAAGCCTTTGAACAGAGTTGACTCAAAAGAATGAATAATTCGCGAATGAGAATTGCTCATTGCCCAGAGAAAAATAGACAATGCGTTTGGAATAAACTGAAACAGTTATAACATTTATTGCATTAAGATAAAGTAATGAGAGGAGCGTCGCCCACAGTAACGAAGTAAAAGTACAGATTTTTTCCAAAATATTTACTCAAGTAAGAGTTAAAGTACCCATCTTTAAATATACTCAAAATAGTATTAGTTACCCAAAAAATGTACTCAAGTAAATGTAACAAAGTAAATGTAACTCGTTACTACCCACCACTGCTGAAGAGGTAGTTGAAATAGGTAGTGAGCGAACCAATGCTGCACAAAGTGTCTGGGGCAGGTCACAGTATGTTAGTGGGAGGGGGGAGTTGAAGGACCTGGGGAAGTGGGATCTGGGGGGGTTCAAAGTTCAGTGGTGCATGGGGAAAAAGAGGGGAAGGGGGACAATGTCCGAAGGGAGTTACGCTCAAAAAACATTCATTATTATTATGTTGAAAACAATTGTGCTGCATAATACTTTTGTGGTAAATGTGATATACTATTAAATAATTGTATAAGCATCACAGAAACTTGCAAATTTTGTGTATACTATACAACAACATAATTCCAGCAATCAGATATCAGTTACCAGTTATCTCATCATCTCAGTCTCGTAGCTCCAAAGTCATGTTTGAGCTCCAGCTTTGATTGTGTGTATGGTTGGAGTAGACACAGAAGAGACTAGAGCCGGAGCAGGAGGACTGTGATTCATATACATCTGCTTCAGGATGCACCATTTCCTTGGGCCACATCCAACCTGATCAGCTCCGGGTGTGTGTGTTCACTGCTGTGTGTGTGTGTGTGTGCACTTTGAATGGGGTTAAAGGCAGAGCACAAATCACGAGTGTGGGTCACCATTCTCGTCTGTATGTTCACTTTCACTTTCAAAAATGCAAATTCTGGACCAATTTTTTTAAAAACATAAACAGAGGTGAGACATTTTATTTAAATATTATAATTGGGGTGTGAGTTAAGTAAATTAAACTAACCTATTAATTTGAATTAAATTAATCAAATATTAAATTACATTATTGTTTTATTTTATTAAATTGGGTTTAAATATTTTATTTTATGTTGGACTAAATTCTCCTGGAAACTGTATTTTATTTGGGTGATTAAATACTTATAAAATGCCTATATACATATATTTTATTATTATTATTATTATTATTATTATTATTATACCTTCATTTAACCAGGAGGTCCCATTGAGATTCAGAATCTCTTTTGCAAGAGAGACCTGGCCAAGGTAGCAGCCAAATAACAACAAATGCATACATAACAAACACCAAATTACATTTTCACGATAAAAGAAGTACAAAATATTAAAATTAAAATATAAAACACAATGAGACCCTTAGAAAAATAAGAACATGTCTCCATCACAACACTTTACAGTTTAATTCATTTGGACATAAGGGATTCTAACTTTAGCTCTTTTTGTAGATTATTCCATCCCCAAGGTGCTAAATAAGAAACTGCATTTTTTCCCAATTCGGTTGTAACTCGTGGCACATTAAAAAGCAACAACTTTGAGGAGCGTAGCTGATAGGTACCAGAGCAAACAGAGAGGAGGTTAAACAGGTACAGTGGAAATTTGCCAAGTATAGCATTATAAATAAAGATATACCAGTGCTGTTGTCTACCAATTTTAAGAAATGTCCAACCAACTAAATCATAAATACTGCAGTGATGGGTAAGGGACTTTGTATTTGTTATGAATGGTAGTGATGCATGGTAAACTGAATCTACATGACAGCATGCATGTACAATATATCGCCATAATCAATTACAGGCAGAAAAGTAGCTTCCACAAGTTTCTTCCTAGCACTAAAATTAAATCAAGATTTGTTTCTGAAATAGAAGCCGAAATTGACTTTAAGTTTCTTAACTAATATATTCATTGAAGGATAGCTTATCATCTATCCATATCCCCAAGTACTTGTATGAAGACACTCTCTCAATTGATTTCCCATCTAATGACAAAATGCCACAATTGTCAAGTATCTGTGCTTGAGCTTTTGAGACCATAAACTTTGTTTTCGGTGTATTTAAAACCAATTTTAGACTCAGTAATGTGTATTACAATGCCTGAAATGCCTGAAAAGCCTGGGTGTAAACCACTGTATCACATATATAAAAACTGTTATGTAAAATATACCCGGATGCAAGTGCAGGATTTCTTTGAGAAAACAACCAAAAGGTCCAAGATGTTGCAGCCAGCAGGAGAGTTGTGACGCAGGGACTTCGATGGGCAATCCAGGACAGATGAGTGATAACAGAGTTAAGAATTCCCTGGAGTGATGAATCAGGAGTAACATCCACAGTGAGACTGGAACAGGCACAGCACGACACAATGAACTCAAACAATGAAACCTGGCTTTTGACTGGGACTAAAAAGTATGAGCACATTACCCCTGTCCTAGCTTCACTACACTGGCTTCCTGTCCGCTATAGGATTGATTTCAAGATTTTATTGTTTGTTTTAAGATTTTAAATGGGTTGGTGCCTGCGTATTTATTAGAGCTTTTACATGTCCATGCTCCCGTTAAAGCATTGAGGTCATCCAATCAGGTGCTCCTCAATGTTCCAAGAACTAGGTTAAAAAATAAAGGTGACCAGGCTTTTTCAGTGGTGGCACCTAATTTGTGGAATAGTTTACCTGTACACATAAGAACTTTTTTAAGTCATTTCTTAAGACAGACTTGTATTCCTTGGCTTTTACATCAAGCTGAGCTGTGACATTGGGATGTTTTTACTGTATTTGTCTTATTTGTGTGTGACACTCTATTTTTCTTTTCTAGATATTGTTAAGCACTTTGGTCAACCATGGTTGTTTTTAAATGTGCTATATAAATAAATTGAACTGAACTGATGAACAATCAGTGTAACGAGACACACACACACAAACACACAAGACCAGAATGAGACAGCGGATCACCAACTGTGACAAAAACAAGGAAAAAAATATATTTAATTGAATTCAATTTTAATTGGGTTGATTAAATATTTATACAATTGCCCACACATAAGTGAAAGTTCATTTATTTACATTTTTTAATTCAATTAAATATTTTAATATTAATTGTTTTTTATCTTATGTTATTAAATTCGGGCGGTTGACTTTTTTAATTTTTAATTTTTGGTATTACATTTTTTTATGATTCTAAGAATGTAATGCATTTAAATCTGTATTTAAATAATTAATTAAATAACCCAAATAATTATTTAATGTGGCCAAGAAATGATAAGGCGATATTGCTATTTTTCTACGAGGGCACACACAGGACACCCTCCAAAATGATCCTCATATGCAAAGAAATCAACAACCCAGACTCTGTGTACTGGGCTTACAAGGTAACATTTGAATTGAACACGAAGTCATCTTGACCTCCGTCCCTCCTCAAATTTAATGACTGTATGATGTTTTTCAGAATGACATCCCAGTATTTAGTCCCACCCTCACTGATGGCTCATTGGGTGATACGATCTATTTCCACTCATATAAGAACCCTGGCTTGCTGCTTGAAATTGTGGAGGGTGTGATGTGGAGTCGCTCAAGATGTGAAGTGGAGATTATTTGACGGTGGCATTTATGATCATTTTGCATACTTAAGATGTTAGGCATTTGAAAAGCAAGGCAGTGCTTATCAAGACCACAGGGATGATCATTCTGGGAGGAGGCCTTGTCAAACATCACATCTCCAACGCTAATCTCATGATAGTCACATGAACCCAAAAAAGCACAATCATGCGGAGTCATAAAATGAAATGATGCTTTCCTCTTGTGTAACCTATTTAAACGTTTCACCTCTCCTCACTGTCTTCCTGTTTCCTTGTTTGTCAGTGCAGATGGTGTGAATCCTCTATTTTAATTTATGAACTCATATATAATTATCTTTTTAAACATCTTAGTGGTCATTTTGTTCTTTTTGTCAAGCAAAATACGTACAAAAACAACTTCACTAGTAAACTTATATATAAAATGTAAAGAATAACTTGCATTATTTTATTATTGTGTAACTGTTAAAATGCATGGATTTGAATGAAGAGAGATAAAAGATGTTAAATAATTTAAAACCCAATATATGTTTTCATCTCTAAAAAGATGCCGCATCTTTATTGATCCGTCACTTTAAGGCCAGCAGAGGCCAGTGATGTTTCACTATCTGCAATCCGACAGTCTCCTGATCCACTACTGTACATTTCAGTTATTCACAAGAGACTCTGATTTACTTCCCTTGGCATGGCGTGTGTAAACAGTTTATTTAATTACAGGGACAAACTGTGGAGATTTATACAGTATTTAGCAGTTCAGTTGAAAGCGGTAGTCGAGATGCTAATGGCATGCGCTGGGATAACATTTGCTCAGCTGTAGTAAGCGTGCAAATCAAGTGTTTTGACCTAATTGATCTATTGAATGTGTTGGTTTTGTTAGCCTAGTTACAAACTTACTTTTGCACAGTTGAACTTACAGCGATAAGTGATCTGTCTTGAACTAAACAGTGCATATCTGAATTTGCATGCAAAGCCTGCATATGAATTTTTTTTTCAAGTCAGTTTTATGGATGTACTTAAGTATGCTAGATGAAACTGAAAACAATCCTGCATATTTAGTAGATGCTTTATTTGAAAGTGACATATTTGAAGGCAGCATCAAATATATCCAGCATGCTTCCTTCGTTCCTGTTTGTTTCAGTACACTAGCCAGGACACCGAATTTTAGCTGATCTTACACAGCAGCACATTAGGCTCGATTCCAGTAAAACTCTCCCCCATTTTATGGATTTCCATTTTTCCCCATTATTGTCCCATTTGGAAATGCTCTCCTGCTCTAAGTGTTTGCTTTACTGGCATGAATGTTTATTAAAGTCCTGCAGAAGATGAGTTGTGCATTGCACTGGAGACATGGCTTTTTCCTAACCCTTAACAATTTATTATGCGTGTGGAAGGATTTATCGAGATGAAATTTACACAAAGGCTGAATGGAAAAGTATGAGCACCAGCTGTCTTATATGAAGTCCTCTGGCCTGTTTGTTCTTTCTTAAAAGTAAAGCCTGGCCTGGAAGACTTAAAGGAATACCCCACCCCAAAATGAAAATTGAGTCATTAATCACTTACCCCCATGTCGCTCCAGACCCGTAAAAGCTTTGTTCGTCTTCAGAACACAATGTAAGATATTTTGGATGAAAACGGGGAGGCTTGTGACTGTCCTATAGACTGCCAAGTAAATAAAACTGTCAAAGTCCAGAAAAGTATGAAAAGCATCGTCAGAATAGTTCATCTGCCATCAGGGGTGCAACCGTAACGTTATGAAGCAACGACAATACTTTTTGTATGCAATGAAAACAAAAATAACAACTTTATTCAACAATTCGTCTCTGTCTCTTCACATCAACATAGCACGTTTTTGGAGAATATGCTCTTGAGTATGATGTTCTTCTGTGTAAGCTGTGACACAGGGATATGTTTTCTGCATGTATTTACACTTTGATTTGAAAGAAAACCACACATCAGTGCATCATAGTTTTTATTTAATATTGGTGCTAAAATGCTTTTGTTGTTTTTGTGCTAAATTATACCCTACCACACCATCTATCCATCATCTCGCTCTATCGCTATATTACACTCAATGGAATATATTTATTAATGCATAATGAAATGCTTAAATACTTTATTTTTAAATTTTTATTTTTAAAAGGCCAAAATATGTTCAATATAAAATGCCTAAATATAAACAAAATATATTTAGATAAATAAATAAAATGAAAAGTTTTTTTTTTTTTGTATCTGAGCCTAACTGAACATGTGTCTTTCGCACAAGTATTGATTGACTCCGTGTGTGGATCGTGTTTGTGTCTGAGCGGAGTCTCTTGTGTGAATGTTGATCAGCCGCCTCACGCTCTGATCTCACGCTCTGTTTACCTGTTGTGTTGTCATGGTGACGCGGCCCTCACTTCCTCTCGTCTGTCGTAAACCTGCAGAGGTGTGAGCTAAGACTGTACTAGAGACACACAGGTGAGAGGCGGAGAGAGAGGCGCTGCTGGAGAGAGAGAGAGCGCGCCGAACGAGTTCACTTGAGAACTAACGAGAGAAGTTCCCGCCGGTAATAATGTGTCTGAGAAACAGGAAGCGCTATGATGTCAGTTCTAGCGCTGACGCAGTCGTCTTGCACGCGCTGACGGACGGGTTTCTTCGTTGCCATGGAGACAGCTTTAGTGTGAGAAAACATCCGGCGCTCTTGTTCTTCACATGAGCAGCAGCAGAAGACGCACGCACACACACACACACACACACACACACACACACACATTCAGATATATTCTGTCACTAAACAGTCTAATAGAATACATAACTGGAATGTTACACAATATACGGTTACTTTTAACTATTGAAATATTAAAAAGTTAAAATATTGTAGATATGATATTTTAAATTACAACCAGGTTGTATATTTTGCATAAAACTATGATTTATACTGCATAGATTAAGCGTTTTAAAAAGAAAAAATTCATTATGCGTCCGATCAATTTAATTATGGTTTCCTTGCATATTTATTATTTTATTTTATGCAGTATTGTAATAAATATATAGTTTAACACAAATTAATTAAAAATAATTTTATAAACATTGTGTGTATAAAAAACGAACATAGCTTTTTGTATTCTGTCTGTTTCTTTTCATTTATTACACAATTAACAAAAACAAAAAAGGCCTCTAACACTAGCTTTCTCTATTCTTTTTTTATTCTATCTGTTTTTTTATATTTTTTTCTGTTGTTTTTGATTGCTTTCATTGTCCTCATTTGTAAGTTGCTTTGAATTTAATTTTATAATATTTTATAATATAAACAGGTTCAATATTAGTAGCCTATATTACAATATTTTTTAAATACACACA
>NC_039293.1:537753-605253 GCF_003368295.1 Carassius auratus | reverse complement strand
ATGCTTTAAAAACAGGAACATTCCATTTTAGAATTTTGCCAACATCATGGGAACTTTACTTGTAATTCAGTTGCGTTCCACCGGTGACACAGAGGAGGGCGAGCGGATGTTCGGTTTATTGTATTTTATTTTGATAAAGTAAAAACTTTGCTGTCAAGTTATAATTTAATATAATAATTCGTATTACATTATAATTTGTTCTACTGTCTGTTGAAAATAAATGAAAAGAAACCTAGTGTAGTAGATTTGTTGTTTTATTCACCAAAATCGTATCAAACCGTGCCCACGAAACCGAGGAACGTACCAAACCATGAAATCTGTGTACCTTTACACCTCTAATATATATTATTGCTGTCAGTCAATTATAATTTTTTACTAATTAATCATACATTTTTCTGAAATGAATTTTGATTAATCGCATATCACAGGTCAAAGTCAGTTTCTGCATATAAATAGCATGCAAAATAGGGGTATATTGAGTGTTGCTACTGTATTCGCTATATACTGGTCTCAACATATGAGCACTATGCATTGCTGTATCAGGTGAGCTCCCGAGCAACTTTACTTCAGGAATGTCATATTTTGCTTATTATGTGAAATAAATGTAAAATGTCAAAATTAAAATGGTAAAAGTGGTTTGTGGTCATATTACAGCATTGTGCAGTGAACTGTGTGGAACTAAATCCTTATTAATCAGTATTCAACCTTAAATCATAATTTGTGTCAAAAGGAATAAAAGTTGGTGGTGTTTTACTGTAAATGGTGTAATTTCCAGCTGAGAACTGCAGTGAATCGTATGTATATGTATGTTTCAGAGCAACATTTTTACAATGTAATGGTACTTTTTGCTTCTTTTTGGAGCTCAACAGGCAGTGAACGTCTTCTCAACATCTTATTTTGGGTTTCATTAAAGAAAGAATGTCCAACATTGTTTAGAAGCAAGTAAATGATAGCACCTCATTTTTTGTCATTGCTTCTGGCCACTCCTTCTGCTAGCGTCTGGGTGACTGGGCTTCCTGTGGACTTATAAAAATAACTTTTCAATGACATTTTGAAATGAGGTCAGAACGACGCGCAGTCCCCGCCAAGTGCCATAAAAAACGCTAAGTATGTTGGTCTGTTCAAAACCCCCTGTCTTATCTAGAGTGAATTTTTAAGAGCGACAAAACACAGGCAGAACCTGTGAAGAATCTAGTATGTCTTGCAGGACCACTCACTCTCTCAGATACAGTCCCAGAGGACCAGACATTTGTTTCAAATTTGGAAAGTTTGCTTCGTTTTCAGAAATAAATTGTTAAAGAAGAGAAGTTTTATTTCAATATCAACTTCATCTCAGATGCTTCTCCCAAAATAGACACAAATGACATTATTATTGACATAGATTGAGAGTTTGGACCTATAAAATGAATCTAGATGCCATTAAGTTGGAAGCACAATTTGATCCTTAACTGAAATCTGTTCTAGAAGAGACACACCTTTGAATACTAAAGCCTTTCTTAAGAAATTCAGTCTTCATTTGCTCTTCATTTCACCTCATTGCAGTCTATTACGGTGATCTTTCCTACGACGACTCGTCAGTTTGGAGTTTATTTAAAGGAGAAGCATATTTTCCAGTTGTAACATGTCACTTGGCATTCTCTTCAAGCTGTTTTCCCTCTAAACGTTTATGAAGGAACATTTACAGCATCGTAACCAGTCGACAGAATCATTCCAGTTCCTTACGGCGTCTTGCAATTGTCAATACAAATGTCAGCATTGAAAAAAATGGCATGAATATGTCCAGACGCAGGGGAACTCCTAGCTTACGTAAACCAGGAGTATTATGTTTTTGCGTATTTACATAAAATATCCCAGATAATGCTGCAAGTAAACCGACGAGCTCTAAACAAAGACCTCCATGACTTATAAAGCAGCGACTGTTTGTGGTGCAGTTTTTTTGTACAGGTTTTTCCCCACTAACTGTGCAAGATGAGACTTTACAGACAGACAGTCATTTAGATGGTGATCAGAGGATGTGGCCCGTCAGTCTTACACGCACAGGCCCCAAAAAAGAGTTAGGGTAGCAAATCGCGATTAAAAATGTCTGAATGTCATTTGATAAGAAAATATCAAAGCAAGTGCTTGTAACCTGCATCTCTCTCTCTCTCTCTCTCTCTCTCTTTTCAAGATTTTTGCGCAATGTTTACTAGAAAACTACCATCAGGTGTAGTTCATCTATAGACTTAATTAACATTTCACAACCACTAAATGTTTATTTTATCACTAATTCTAAATAATATCTGTCGTTTTATCTTTTGACTGAAAAGTGTCTTTCTTTTATTTAATGACACTTGGTTTGATGAGTATGTATCAACACTTTTGTATCGACATTTTTGAGCTCACTTCTACACCCAAGTCAGGACTGCACTCAACTGTCCAGTTATGAAAAGCTGCAAAAGAGTTTAAAGCATGATATTTTCCCCCTAGAAAACTCATTATGCATTTTCCACACCCACAAACGCGCCTTTCCAAGCGAGTCTGCAACTGAAATCATGCATTAAGGGCGAATATTGCTTTTGAAGGGCATCTGAAGCGCTGTGGTGTGTTTTCTCGATTCTCGAATGCTTGAAATCATCCACCCAATCTAGACTTGATGAAGTGACGCCTCGTGAACGGGAAGATCTCTATCCATTAATATTTTCCATCAGATCTTTCCAATCAGCTTTTCCCCTCTAAATTGAAGCCACAGTTGTCCTTTTCGCCAGTGATCTCAGTCTTTCCTCTCACTAATGACAGCGTCTGGCCTGATGCAGCCGATGCGGTTACACCTCACAGAGTAAAAGAGCAGGAAAGACTTTTTACGGCTCTCCTCATGATGAGAAGTCACACTTTCATCCTGCAGTGTTGCAGCTAATTTTAGGGATTGAAGAAAAAATATCCCTAATATCACATTTGCTCTGCAAGCTTGCCAGATCTATGTAGTTACCAACAAATTTGATTTTTCAATTAGTCACTGTCGCCTTATGGATGCACCAGTTTAGGCCCACACACACACACACACACACACACACACACACACACACACAAACATCTATATTAAACAGATGCAAAGTGACCTAGAAAATGAAAATAAAAATGAAGCATTTTTAAAAGAATTAAACCCAATTAAAATATTTAAAAAATTACTAATTATGTGGGCTAAAACAACAACAAAATATAAAAAATAATAATAATGGCACATTTTTCTGATTAAATTTGATATAATTTTGACATTTGCTAGGCCTCTAGCTTGTAACAGAACAAATATTAAACAAAAAGGCATAAATATATACATAACAATATAATATTAGTATATAAATATGCAAATATTTATAGAATAAATGTGTATAAAATGTATACATTTTGAAAGACAACAAATATTTTTCCAAAATATTTTATTTGAATCTGTTTTTCATATTTACTTCATTTTGTTGCACATTATCAAATTTTCAGGCATGACGTTTAATCGTTCGAAGTGAAATCGAACTTTAATTTCAGTGAAATTTAAAGCGTCAAACAGTAGATGACTGAATGTAATTAATGACTCAGCAAAAATCATGCCAGATGGCTTTCATAAGCGTACAGTACTCCACCCTGCTCGTGGGAATGTGTGTGTCTCTCGAGAGTCATTCATTTAACTCAAAACCAGAGCGACTGACACCAAATACAACTTCTGCAACAGCATACAGCGGAGAAAAACTCCCTCACATGAGGCACTCGTTCCCTTTTAACCAGAGCATAAATTCACAGCTCATGGTTTTCACGCTAACGTGCCTGTAACTTTACTCCAGATACTGTTACACCCAATCCTCTGCAGCAGCCATTAGCTTCAGCATAGAGGCCATGAACAAACACTCAGCAGCAAATACAGGCATCCATCACACTTGGTCCACTTGCGCACCCTTTCCTAATCTCTGTACCAGTCCTGAAGACTCCTGTGCTCTCCGAAAAGTGGGACAGGCCTGTTTCCAGAACCTCGAACCTGTATCTCTCTAGCTTCTCTCGTAGTCTCAGTTCCTCATTTTTAGGCCTAATGAGCACATTACTATCTTACACACTGTATTATAGTATTGTATGTAGTGTAACAATATTTCATACACTTCACAATACTACACAACTCAGTATTTTTTATACTACAGCACACTTCACTACAATACATACTATATATTAATATACTGTACTTTGCACTTTATTATACCATACTTGTTTTGTACTCCATTGAATATCATACTAAACTATTTAACTAAATGCTTTAATTTAAAGTATACTGTATAATATCATTGTATGTAACACTATTTTATATGCTTCACAATACTATATATTTGACTACATTTAGCATAACAGTTTAGATAACAGTTAGCTGTATTATACACTATATTATTGCATGCTGTTGATAATATACTCTAGCACACGCTTTACCGTACTGTGCTACACACTTTATCACTATGTTGCCGTATATAGTGTAACACTATTTTATAGACTTCACAATACTACACAACTGGCTACACACCACAACACACATTTTATAACAATAAACACTACATACAAAATACTTGTATATAATATGCATTGTGTACTAATATACAGTATGTAATATCCTGTACTACACACTAGTACACTATAAAATATCATACTAAACACTTCAATATATTATACACAATACTATACTACTGTATATAATGTAACACTATTTACGCTACACTGTAATGAGTATACGCTATACTGTAATGTATGCAATATACTGTATATTTGCTGCACTAATATATTTGCTGCACTAAAAACTTCAATATATTATATACTGCTACACCGTTATCTACTATGCTATTTGCATTGTTATATTTACATGTCAGTAAACTGGCTAAGCTGTCAGGGTTACTCATTCTCACTCTGAAAGAGCACAAGATGAATAATCACCTCAGTCAGGTCACTTTCGCTCTGCTGTGATCTAGCGCTCCAGCTTGCACCCCTCGACTAACACTCCCGGCTTGTCCTTTCTGTTTTTGCCACACTTGATTCCCCCCTCCTGCTTCCTCTGAAAGTTGTTTTGGCTGTGCAGCGTCTGGCACGGTCTTCCGAGACTTGAGAACAATGAGAAGAATGTTTGAGCGTTTCTCCACAGCCTCATCCTCGCACTCCTTGTTTTGAGAGCGTTTTTATGACCTCCACTTCACGCCGCCCCGAACTCATGTCTGGCTGACAGATGTCGCGCAGACGCTAAGACGGCCCATTCAAAGAAACTATTTACGGATGACCTTTCCTCAAGTGGTTCACTTGTCTGACTGAGCTCAGAAAGTCAGTCCGACCATCACCAACTACACCGCAAACCTCCAAAGTGCTGAACAAGGGGTGTTTTTAAGAGCAGAACGCCTTGAAAATGTAAAGAGCAATAGAGAAACCACATGCAGATGTTATTGAAAGTTCAGAAGTGTGACTCTGGCCTCTTACCTGGATGATCGGACTGCTCTGTCTCTCTGTATCGCCTCCGCTCAGAGCGTGAGAGGAACCTTATAGCAGTTGTGTGTCAGAGGGAGTGTCCAACTCCTGTATAGACGCTATGAGTGTTTAGAGAGAGAGAGAGAGAGAGATGAGAGAGAGAGAGAGTTCGTCTGGGGGCCAGACGGGGTGGAAGTGAATGAGAGCGGAGTGAGAGAGACCAGCGAAGGGAATTCCTATTTCTATAACGTCAGAAGTTGAGCCCTCCCCTCCATCAGCGTGGATCACAGGAAGAGGCAGGGAGCAATTATACAGCAGAAGAGCTCATAAAAGAGAGATACTGTTTCCCTCTACACACACACACACACACACACACACATGCCTCATGCTATTCACGTTTCATCTGATCTCCTCCAATCACTGTTTCACCTGCATCTGTTGAGTATCGCTCTTTTTCATATTATTTATACTACACTGTACTGTACAATCTTTTACTATTATACTGCACATAACAGCACACAACAGATTATTATACAACAGCATTCTAGTTGTAGCGTAAGCCATATTACTCAGTGAGCTTTTTCGGTGTACACTTAAATTGCATATTGCTTGAAGAAATATTATACTTTACTATTACATTACATTAAACTATACTTAAATAATACTGAACTATACACAATTTTAGTGCAGTGCGTTACAAAAATATAATATTGTAGTGCAATGTTTTCTAAACTATACATTTTACATATTCATACATGTTATATTCTATATAAACATTTCTACAGCTGTCATTTTAAATCTTTGTATATTTGTATATACTATATTTTAGAACGGCTGTTCAGTTATATAAAATTACAGCTCTATATTAGATTATCCACTCAGTATATCTGTAGTACTTTTTTGTGTTTCTTGCATTACACTTATGTATAGGTGTAATGCAATAAAAATAAATGAATAAAAAAATAAATAATAAAATGCAATACATTTGATATGATATTTATAATTTATTTCTAAACATTTTACGATGCTATACAATAACATTTAAACATATGTGTATATTAAAATATATGATAACTTATGATTATATACACTGTAATAATAATTATTTTTTAAACAATTTACTATGCTATCCACCTTATTCTTCAATGAGGAAAGCAAGTCTTTAAGTAAGACTACCGGTTCATTAACCACTACAGGGAAATTCAAACATTATTAATCATTAAGATAAAACATTAAAATAATATGGTAAGACACACCAATTTTCAATATCAAGCAGCAAAACGAGCTGTTTTGTACATCTAAAGATAGCTGGAAGTGAATGAACCTGGAAGCTAAAACCATAGAACCCATAGCTCTTATGAGAAGAAAAGGGTGGATACAGTGTGTATAATGTGACATTAGTAAACAAGTATGCAACATATTAGAAGCAGATATTGTTGTAAAAAAGTAAAATGCCTCTTGGTTTTGGTTATTTTCAGACTCTTTTCATTCATCGTCGGTGCCTCATTTTAAACATCTGAATGGTGTTCACAGCATGTCAACACTTGTATTGGGTCAAAAGGACACAAAGAGGCTCACACCTGCACAGTGTTTACAGGACAGACACATACATACACGCACACACTGACACACACTAACCCTCCTCCAGATCTCAGAGACATGTGTTTACTCTGCCCTCGCTCCTGCCTGACCCTCCTCAGACACGGGCCGGAGAAAAGGGTCTGAACAACTGCGCACTGTCTGGACATCACACATTCCCCACACACACTTACACACAAGTCTCACGGGAGCCCAGAGAAATGCTGCTGTAAGCATCGACTCGCACACTGATTCACTTCAGCTCATCCAACACATGACGCATGACCGATATGTTCAGCTTCCGTCCAGGTTCTGTCACGTATCTTAATATTTTTTGGCTAGAGTTTTTATATGCATTACTCCTCTGCGTGTTTACAGTCAGCGGTCAGGATGTCGCAGAGTCAAATAACCCAAAGAGGGGTTGAATTTGTCATCCGCTGAATCAGAAAGTTTGTCCGTTATTACATTTGGCACAGAAGCTTGAGAAGGATACTTTTTCCATTCATTATTCTCTGTATTACTGCACAGGTTAGAGCATGTGAAATATATAAATTTTTTACCTGTAATACAAAAGAAGAGGTTAATTATATATTATCTACCAATTTTCAAAGTTCACAGTTCATAATCCAAGGCTGCTGTACATGGACATTCACGAATGCTGCGATAAGGGTTCATGTATGTCTTATCTAAAAGTCAGTGTGTGTGTGTGTGTGTGTGTGTGTGTGGCACACACTGACTCAGGTTTCTATAACTGAACTAGTCTCGGCCCCCTTAAAAATCAAGTTTGGTTGTCATGACAGCGGGGATCTAATTATACAAGCATTCCTCAGAGGAAACACAAGCTCCTCTCCCAGACACAACGCTCTTTCACTCGCACATCAACACACAACAAACAAACCTCACACTGTTAGGAAGTGTAAGACAGTACTGTACTCATACAATCAGAGGAAAAGACTAAAATCATCTTAATCAAGCGTTCTAAACAACAACAACTAAATATACAGAAGAGAGTAAATTAGATAATATGCCATTTTTTCTTATTTAATCACCCTTATACACAAGTCATTTGGTATTTTAGTATTATCTAGGCATATATACTATTATAGATTTTAATAATATTTAAATAAGCTTTTATTTCATGTTTTTCAATTATATATATATATATATCCAGTATATATATATTTTTTTTTTATATATGTGCTTTTCTCATTTTTATTTGTTTTTTTAATATTTCTGTCTAGTTTTCATTTATTTTTTATTTCAGTTTGATGCCGAGATAACATTTCTCATTTTACGTTTTTTCAACTACAACTACCGAGAACACACTCCAAATAGCGATACATTTAAAAAAAAAACACTCAAAACATTTGAGTGACTACACTGCGACTGCGGTGCCCTAGCAACAACAGAACACAACAGCAACCAGTCAAAACACCATAGCAACCGCACAACACCCCAGTGAAGGTGAATTTAGCGGAACACTGAACCTTCTTCTAAAAACAAGACAATCTATAAAGTGTACTATATATATATATGTGTGTGTGTGTGTGTGTGTGTGTTACAATACTATACAGTACTATAGTACACCATGCTATACTTTGTTCATTTCTTTACAATATAGTTTAGGTAAACGATATTATCTGCAAACGTGTTATACTTTAGCCAGGTTTTGCACAACTGAATGTGCATGACATAATCACTTGCTTTTACATAATGTTATATCCATTTACTGGAATGTGTTGGGACAGGCAGTAAAAGCCTATGGAAAGAGCAGGTATTTTAATGTTGCTTTAGGGGCCACTGTTAATCCACAACACACACACACACACACACAGCAGTAAAGCCCTGTCTGGATGCATTTACTTTTTCATTCCAGCTAGTCATAAGGGTTTGTCCTCGATTTCTCAGTTTCTCTCTCACTCACTCTTTTTTTTCTTTTCTTTTGTATTTATGTGTTCACGGTTTCCACAGCAACACGAAACACAAACACTGTGGCGGCAGACAGGAAGTGCGTTTTGAACCACAATGGCGTCACTGTGGCTGCTGCTGTGTAGCACTCGGACTGCTCGTGTAGTCTTCATGATATTATCCGCGCGCCGCTCGCAGCCATTAATAGCATGGATTTTACAGCTGTCTCGCTCACTTCTGTGCTGATTTCTCTTTATGTCGCTCATTATGTGTAATATCAGAGTGTGTCCTTGGGAGGAATTTGCAGCAGATTTTCTCATGAGTTGCTATGTGTGTGTGTTCGCTTGTGAGGGCCTGTTGCAGTACGTTACATCAGATTCGTATTACTGTTTATACATTACTCTTTTTCCTCTCTGTATTTTTCACAGCCAAGTTTAAATATACCCCGCTGAAATAAACTCTTGTCGGGACCTCCCTGTTCTCTGTTCAGACCACCTTTCTCTCTTTGACTGTCGTGTCTTCATTTCCTTGTTCAGTTGTGGTAGTTCAGGTATTGTCATGTGCGAAGATAAAAATCTTTCAGGTAGTCTGCTAATGACAGTTTCTGCAATGCAGTTGCACTCAAGAAACTGCCAAAAAAGCATTTTTTGTTCGAGCTGTGGCCCAGCGGCGAATGCACATACTCTGACATACTGAGTCGTGCACATGTCACAAAGGGGACGTTTTATAAAGCGATTGTTCAACCAAAATGAATAATCTACTATTATTTACTCCGCTTTACTCAGACCTATGTGATTGACCTTCTTCTGTGGAACACATAAGAAGATATTTAGAAGAATGTCCATGTGTATTTTATATATAAAAACATCGGACCCCATTGGAACTCATTGTTTAAATAGACATTTCTTTACCATTTTTTTATTTTATTTTCTTTTAATGAAAACTAAAATCCAAAGCTTAACTTGTTCAACATTTCAGTGCTGGGAACTAATGGTGCACTTTGAAGGAACAGTTCACCCAAAAAATTAAATTTCCTGAAATTGTACTCACTCATAAACCATTAATGATGTAGATGAGTTTGGTTCTTTATTAGAACAGATTTGGAGAAATGTTATGAATCCTAACAGCTGACAATAATCCAAACTTCAGTCCATGAATTAAAGTCTTGTGAAGCAAACGGTGGCGTTTGTGAGAAACAAATCCATCATTAAGGCGTTTCATTGATTTTGGCAAAAATATGAGTAAATAATCCACAATAATGCTTCCTTATTGAAAAGAAATCATCCCATGTTGTCCTCTCAGATCAAAATCCACCAATACATTTGGACTCTTTACACTTGCAAACATGCTCGAGCTATGCATATTTCTCTCCTAATTCAGACAAGACTTCTTTACTGGAGAAAGCAATGTTACGGATAGACTTAGATGACAGATGATGGATATTTTAGCCGGAAACTATGGTTTGAAGTTATGGGTTAGGGTAACACCTTTTTTTTTCTCCTACAAATAGCTTTTCACTTCACAAGACATTGGCTGATGGACTACTTGTGTTTTATTTTGTTGTTTTTATTAACTGTATGGGCTCTCAATCTGACGGCACCCATTGACTGCAGAGGAACCATTAGTGAGCAAGTGATGCAATGCTAAATTTCCCCAAATCTGTTCCCATGAAGAAACAAACTAATCTACATTGCGGAGGGCCTGAGGGTGAGCACTATTACTTTCGCTTAGGACACAGCTGAGTTGCTTAAGAAAACATTTATTATTTTTAATGAATTAGCAATTTTATCTAGCCTCATGTCCTCAAATAATTTGATGTTGACTAACAGTCTGGCTGTTTCTATTACAAATTATTTTCCTCACGCCTGGGGCCAAATCTTGACCCCCTCCCAAACTTCATCCAGCTGTCCATAGTGCTGCCCATCAGCTCCCATAATTCATCTGCATGTGACCCTCCAACTGTTTCATTCAAACAGAAAAGCTGACACAACAGATGCTAATCAGTTTTCACCAAAATCAAACCCTAAGCAACAACCAAGCACTGCTCTAGCAACCATCCACAACAGCCGATCAACTGCATTACAACATAAGAACACATTGCAACACCCTAGCATGATTACGGTGAGATTTGCACATGCATTCACTTCTTCTTCATAAAATGATAAGAAAGCACAGTAGTTAAAGTCCTCATTGTCAAAACAGTTAAATGTATATGAAAACTACTTCAGAATGAAAAGAAATCATTTTACAGTGTAAATGGGAAACGAGACAAAACGATCTCAGAAAAAAAGGAAATGAAAGCAACAGCACTTCCTCTGCATGAGATCATTTTAATGAGATCATTCACACTCACAATGACACACTGCCGTTCTCAAGTCCCTATAAATAAATGCACATCTAATATACTCGCTTTTTTAATATACCTCCCAAAAAGCACCTTTTTTTGTCTCTTTCTCAAAGTGATGCCCTTCTAATGCCACTCTCTCATGAGAATGTCCTTATATCTCACCCAACACCCACAGACTGATAAATGTGAGCCCTTGAATCCATTTCCACACAAACAGTCGATATAATTACCATGCCACTACTGCATGCTCCAGTCCATTATGCATGCTTTAAAATCTGCTCAGCAACATTTAGACCTGCAGTAGAGCTACATATAAAGCGCACTGCCTAAATTGGCTCTGCATTACTGCAGTGATGTATGGCAGAGACATAAACCATTAGTACTGCTACTTGAAAACCACACATCTTTTATGTTAAATTCTGAAAATCCAGTGACATGATATAACAAGTGACATCAACTGATGACCTTGAATGGTATTTGGCTGAGTCTGAGCAACTTTCACTGCAAGTTGACTGTTTACTGTGAAGGTGATTATAGGGCCTAAGGACATCATCCAGTTGGCAATGGTTTTGCCAACACTCAATCTTGGTTTTGGTTGAATTTTAGTAATTTTGGCAAAACGTTTGCATTGAAGAAATCCAGTGTATTCCCAAAAACACACAGTGCTGAGGTTGAGCACCTTTGTGTAATGGCAAGCATCCTGGACTCTGGATCTCAGTCAGTATGGTTGCATGCACATGAAAAGCTCTATTTCAGTCAGACTACAACTTTAATTAGCCTTAAAAAGTGGAGTTAACACTTTAGTTTAAGAACCCTTAAAGAAATAGATAATCCAAAAATCTTGTTCCAAACCTGTTTGACTTACTTTCTTCAATGTTTTTTTTTCCTTCTCCATACAATGAAATCCAGACAGTGTTGTCTGGTCTAAAATATCTTCTTTTGTGTTCAGAAAAAGAAAAAAAAGTCATATAGGTTTGGAACAAAATGGGAATGAGTTAATGCTGACAGAATGCTCATTTTAGGTTGAACTGTGCCTTCAATTCACTCTGATAAATGGCTGCTTCCTGAATGAAGAAACTGCACTGCTGTCATCGCTGCACAGCTGCAGAGCAAACACAGAAGACTGCACTTTAAAGAAAGAGAAGAGATTGTGTTTCCAAAGGGTGCCATGATTTTCAGAAAGGTGCATGAAAGCATGTCAATACCATGCTTTGAAAGATACAAGCTATTGGTTTTTTCAGTTATTGTCCAAGGGAAAAGAGCAAATGTTGTCCTTTAGTGACAACATGTCCCAAAGGCAGGGAATATCATCACACATTGTGGTGTAACATTGGGAGCCTGATATGTTACAAGCTTTTTAATTTAAGTAAAACGTCTATAAAAAAGCAAAAATATTGCCAAAAAACCTCAGATAAAGGGATAGTTCACCCAAAATCATTGACTCTCCCTCAAGTGGTTACAGACCAGTATGAGTCTCTTTACTCTGTTAAAATTTAACCAAATTTATCTCAAAACATATTTTTTGATTAGTAATATGCATTGCTCAGAACTTCATTTGGACAACTTTAAAGGTGATTGTCTTAATATTTGCACCATCAGATTGCAGACTTTTAGATACAGTAGCTGTATCTCAGATAGATATTGTCCTGTCTTTTCAAACTATACATCAATGGAAACCAAAAAAAAAAAAAAAAAAAAAAAAAAAAAAAAAAAAAAAAAAGACCCTTATGATGGTTTTGTGGTTTAGGGTCACATATAGCACCTACCACCTGTGAAATTGTGCGATAGGTTTCAGGCTATAAATTTTTACTTCAACTTCTCAAAAAACGAACATGCCACTATCCAAACACGGTTATATATATACACAGTGTCAGCGTATATTAGCATATGATAACACCACTGCCCACTGTAGTGGTTCATTCATAACCTAAAGAGCAACAAATAGGGCTGGGGCTGCACTACAAAAGCTGAAGGCCACTTTATCATCGTGAAATTGCTAAACCGTTTGCGATGTGATATATTATCCCCTAAACCGAGCTGTTTGGCCAGTAAACTGAGGTGTGAAGTGGCTGGGTGTGACCCTACCCCTCCCCTCCCCTCAGCCGGCCCCTGACAGGACAGATTTCCCGTCTCTCTCTCGAGCTGCTGTCCTTATTTGGCTCGGCAGAGAGTGTGTGGCTGTGTGAATCGAGAACAGAGAGAATTTCCTCCTGACTGTGACTCACCGCTGCTCTGACTCACGCGCGTGTCAACACAAACACTGCGTCGCCATGGAGACGCAGACTACCGCCCTCTCGCGCTGGTTTTAGAGCTAGTGTTGCCAGGTCCTCTGTTTTTTCTCCTCCCCTGCGAAACACGATTGGGCTAGTTATGAAAAGCATTTGGGAGGGTTTTGTTGTGAAAACGTGGCAACCCTGGCTGCAGCTGCTGTTCACTGACAAAAGTAACGCGCTGGAATCAAACAGTGCTTCAAAGAGTACTGTGGGATTACTACTATTACTATAAACTAGTTTGTATGATAAATTTAAGATTACAACCGCACGAATATAGGAGAACTACGAGCAACGCTAGTATGTATTCTGCCAATAGCGGGTGTACAAAGCTGTTTAATTATGCTGCATAAACAATGAGTTGTCATCACTCGGTTTATTTTTGGCTGGATTTCTGTTCATTTATTTAAGGATGTAGCTCAGCTTTCAACCGTTTTTTGAAATGTTTTATTCGGTTTCTTCACTTGTGTCTTTTCAAAAAAAAAAAAAAAAAATTCTATTTAATTAATCTGCTACCTGTGAGAGTTACATTCAGTATATTGGCTAACTGTAAATTCTCACACAAATAAGCCTTTTTATTTTTATTTCACACTTAGAAGTTCAGTAATATCTAAAAAGTAAAAATTAATAATATATATTTTTTTTTATGCCAAAAAATATTTAGGATATTAAGTAGGTAAATATCTTGTTCCATGAAGATATTTGGTAAACTTCCTACTGTAAATATATCAAAACTTGTTTTTCGAAGCAGTAATATGCATTGCTAAATTTGGACAACTTTAAAGAAAATTTATTTATGTTTTAAATTAATTTAATTTATATATTTTTGCACCCTCAGATTTTAAAAAAGTTGTATCTTGTCCTATCCTACAAACCATAGGCTACATCAGTGGAAGGTTATTTATTAAATCCTTTTTTTAATTTTTTTTATTATTATTATTATTTTTACACATTTTGTTTTGAGTCACATTTAATAATATTTAATTATATCTTTTGGTTTCATTTTTTTTTTCATCTTAATGTACCTTCTGATGTATTTGTAAACCCTTCAAACTAATTATATAGATTATGATATAGCAAAAATGCACAGTGGAGAGTAACCTCACAAACCTGAAGCCTGGAGTAACGTTTGCAGCACCTTGTTGAATCCATGCCACTAACAGTCTCAGCTATTCTTGGGGCAAAAGAGGATCTAACTTCAGAAAGTGTGTAATTATGGGTACAGTGGCTCCAGAAAGTATAAACACGTAATTATGCATAAATATTATTGTTAAAATAGAATATTAATATTATTTTAATTAAACATAAACAAAGTTTAACATTTCAAATAAATTATTTTAATTGTTTCATTAAAATGTTATATTTTAGTTATAATTTAAAAATATATTTTAATTTAATATTTCTTAAATATATATTTGAAATATTTATAATTATATTCAATTATAATATTTAAATTAATTAAAATAAACTTTAAAAGCAAAACATTTAAAGTAGCTATTTAAAATAACAGGTAAAAAATTAGATGAATAATTCATTTAAATGGACATGTATGTGTATTGTGTATGCACAAGTGTTATGGATCACATTTTGTGATTGTGAAGTGTGTGTGCTGGTGGTGAACTACACTTGTGGTTATGTGTATAAACCTGAGACTAACAATGACGTAGAAATGTAAAGACAGTGAGAAAGCGTTGGAGGATAAATACAGACACTTAATCTAATGCACAATCAAACATTTTTACACTTAACCCACTGTGTATGTAGTGCATGCAACACTTTTCGAAGGTTTCATATAAAGGTTAATGCTGTTCTAGCAGTGAGTTAAACATGTTCCTGTGATGCATTACGCTGCTAGAAAAGCATGACTATAAACTGTATTTTTACGGTTCTCACCGCAAGTCCCCAGTTTAAAGTGCTTTCAAAGATGATGAGCTATTTATTTCGTCAGACACATGCACTGATTGTCTTTTCATTGCATGCTAAATTTAAAAAGAGCAACAGAAGGATTATTGTTCAGCTGCACTCCTTTTTTAAAGGCTAAACCGGCTAATTCCAGTGGTCTAGTCTGTTATCAGATTGTCTGCACAGTTCACTATGAGATCAGTTATTTTTATTTTCTTATATGATTATATTGCTCAGGTTTCCTCATTTCAAACAGCCACTCCTGTCTCTCTAATCTAAAGACTGAACGATCCGCTCAAATATCTTTTATTGCTCACAGGTTGTCATCGGGTCATGGTCGGCCTCGTGTGTCTCGCAATGAGTGATCGTCTGGAAGCTGCATGAATAGTGTTAAGTGAAATGAATGGAGGAGTATTTTCGGGGGTTTGTATGACATATGGTGAGAAAAGTTGAAAGATTTTATAGGGACCGAAACACGTAGACATAAGAAGGGAAAAAGAAAAAAAAAAGAAGAGAAATGACTGTAACCTAATCAACAAAGTGCAAGATTTGAGTGAATCATTGTGAATTATATTATTAGCGGTTTATACGAGCATCACTATTACTTGCTCATCCTTGTGGTTAGGAAATTAAACTGAGTGTTTGTGCTACATGAATGATTGCTCAAATCATGTGTCTTGTTGAGATGAGGTGGGTTTATTATTTCTTCAGAGTGATCTAACAGTTTCCACCTGACCGCTGATAAAACACACAGCACTGATGGACGAGGAGCAGAACAATCTGGAGACTCTTTGATTTAGGCCAGTAGGGAACCACCTAGCAACCTAACACAAAACCCTAGCAACTGCGATGAAACACAACAAAAATTCAGAACACCCTAGCAACGGAAAAGCATCACGGACCTTTCCATGGACAAGCAGCACTCAATCCAGAATCTGGACTAGACGGAGGAAAGTATACCATACGTTTATGACAAGGTTTTTTTTTTTTTTTTCATATTGTAAGAGCTCCAAGTTAAGATTACAATATAGGAAAGGAATATATATATATATATATATATATATATATATATATATATATATGTATATATATATATATATATATGTATATATATACACAGAATATACTGTATATCAATAAATACAACTACAATACTTCACATAAAAATGCATATAATACTATATTTAATATAAATATATATATAAACTTACCAAATATATATTATAATTACTATTTAATGTAGTGATATTACCACTGTTGCTGTTTATAATAAGCTTGACCGGTTTTGGGACTAAATTTACTGTCCCGAACACATTTTTGTTAGTTAGCAGACAGTATGTTCTTAAAATTTGTGATAAAATGATAGATTTGGACTGATATTTAACCATTTTGTAATTATAGGCACATATTAACAATTAACAGATCCAAAATCCAGCAAATTGCTTTCAAATGATAACAAACATTCTATTTTTATCAGTGACATTTAAAAAAAAATGGTTTAAAATATTGTAAATATTTAATGCATTTAATTTATTATATTAACCACTGTGTTGTCATGACAGCAAATGTGATGTTCGAAATGTAAAATTTATTATATTGAATATTTAATTAACTTACACATGTTATAATATATTTCATCTTTTATTAACAAGTGACCTTTATTTATAACAAGTGACTTTTAATTATAGTGACCAGCCTATAGTATAATTTGATAGATTTGTGGTTTATTAAATTCAATAAAACTTTTTCCTAGCTTTACAATAATAATAATATATAAATAAAACACTTAAATAAAATAAATTGTTCAGTGGAACTTTCTGCTGATGCATTTATGCATTTAAATGAACACATCAATCTCATTCGGAATGTGACTGTCACACTTTATTGAAAAAAAATATAATACTAATAGGAATATTTGGGACAGGAAATGATTTCTTTTTACTGCTTAACCTCGGCATAGGAGAGCAACAGAAAAGACAAAACAGGAACTACTTGACTACATTGACACTAAATTGCAAACATGGAACGTATCATGAATTATTAAGATGAATAAGAGTAATGCTGATGTTATATATCACGATATGAGTGCTGTAAATGCATATAGCGCATGATTGTCTGCGTTACTGAAATGCAAATAAATGAGGGTGAGAATCTTGTGTCCAGAATCAGCTTTGACAGAGATGAGTCACAGCATCAATACTGTCATTCCTCTATAGATAAGACATGCGCCGCTCTTTATTGTTTTATGAGGTTTATTACTTTCGCTTCCTGAGCCGATTCGGCTTTGCATGAGTGTGACTTCTTGCATGTCACCTGTCTGTCAGTATCCCAGAATGCACCAGTCCACACTATACTGTAAATACAGCGATGACTCTTTGTGGTGTATCTTGCAGCTCTGCACTTGTTGGAGGCCGAGGTTTCGCTTCTCTTGCAGTAGAAAGCAGCATGTGTTGCGATGCTCCCTCTGGTGGCTCAACATCTTCTGCTTTAGACATAATGAAGCCCAAGTGTGGATGAACAGCGTCCTCTAGTGGTGAAGAAGTGCAGATTCTCAGTTCTGGGTCGCTCCAGTTTCTCCCTCTTTTTTGAAATCTCAGTCATTCCTAGAAACATGATGTCCAGCAGTGGTACGTCCCTTCAAAACAACCAAAACTTATCAGATAGCTTGTGTTTTTGGCAAAAGAACAATTCGAATTCTTCTGATGATTCACATATAACATGTACGCCATGAAAGGAGCTTCTTTAATTCGGTGCTGAATCGAATAACATTATTTAGTGTCCAGTCGAGTTCTGCAGAAGCACAGTCTGTATGCTGTTCTGTGTTATAGTCTCATTTGGCTTTTGTATTCTATTTTGTACGTTATTGTCAACGAGCTGTATCGAATGAACAGCATGAACACAAAATGACGCAGTAGACGAGCAGCAAGATCATCGATTTGTGACTTTGTTAGCCATTCGTAAGATAGAAATCCTAACGTGTAAATCATCTCATCCCCTCCCGGTGAGTTTTTCAACTTTTTATGCTTTCAAGTTTCCATTTTCTACAAAATAGGTGCCTCTTTTTCATCAAAAGCAGTCACGTGTCCGGGGCTCTGAATGCAACACACGTAGGGGGGCGTCTCTGGAAAGAAGACTCAGAAATTACTGAAGATCTCATGCTTCTTGTTCCAGTCCATCTGGGGCGCTCTCTTTCTGGAGCGCTTGGCGTGGGCTTTCTCTTTAGCCTCCGCCGCCGTGGGACTCAGACACAGACCGGTTTCTTCAAACGGGTCGAGGAGATGGCTGCTACTCTCCCTTGAGAGCTGCAAAATATAAATACACACATAACACGCCGTTTCAGACAGCCATATTACAGTATGCATCAAATATTGAGTATTTGGCATTGAATCTTGTCTAAATCGAATTACCTGACCCTTAAAATATGTCTTAACTAATTGAAATACATTTTTTTGACTTGATGCATGAATGTGAAATAAACTCAAATAGAAATCTATTATTGCAGATGCGTTCGTGTTCTTTTGTTCACCTGTGTGTTGGTGTCCTGACTGCTGCCGTCTGAGTATGTGGATCGGGACGACGACCCGTTCACATGAGGGCTGTTGGAGCCGTTCGTTACGGACTCGTCAAAATCTGTTTTAATGAGAAGAACACGTGCTCAGATCAAGATCAGAGAACATTGTGGCTGGAGTTGAATAGAAAAACCGCCATAATGCATTGTAGGGTTATTAATATGACGTACATGATGACCCTGTATCTTTATAGTGAGATGTGCTGGGATGCTAAACTTCCTTGAGAAGAGATACAGCTGGAAACCTTGAGAAAGAAAGCTGAGCCGTGGGATAAAAGCAGCCTGATCGACCTAAACTGGGTCAGCTGATGTTCACAGACCTGACGCAGAGGATTTACTCATCCAGAAAGAAATGCATGAAAACGATACAAAGAAAACAGCCAGTGGCCTGGGCTGGAGTGACCTTCCCGTGGGCCAAATCAGGATCCTGCCAAGTCCCGATTATCTAAGAGATGTCAATAGCCTGTTTAAGGTGTTTACCTCGGTTTAACTCTAATCGGAGCCACATGTCAGGAGAACAGAAGCTGACGAGACTCAGAGAACATGGATTTACTGTACCAGAAGTGTTTCACACCTCTATACAGAGCCTTGAGAGGACATCTCGAGCCTCAAAAGCAGCATTAGCACAGAATAAAAAATGTTAAACTCCCCCTCAAATCCCAGGAAGAGGAAACCAAGGCTGCACAAACAAACGGATTGTGCAATATAGCGAACCGAACTCATCTGGGCTCAAAATCATCTTTCGTTGTTGGTGATTATTCAAAAGAAGATGTGTTCGGAGTCTGACTAGATAAAATGGTCATCAGAATTGGATATTGGACTTGATCCACACACACACACACAGTGTATTCTGCTTGTATTGTCTGGTGAGCTGTGAGTTTTGACTCTACCTTTGACATGGATGCTGGTGGGAGTGATGGCCATCTTCTTGAAATGCTCATCTGTGTCCGGATCCACCACTAGTAAACGCGTCTCACTCCCGCCGTTCTTGATGAAGGCCACGACTTCAGCGTGTCTCATGCTTTCAATGTTCACGCCGTTTACCTGCGCAGAGTTAGAATATAGCAAAGATAATAAAAGTAGAAGAGTTTTTCAACAACAACAAAACATTTTATTGAGCGGATTTGACTATATGGATATACTGGACATGTTACAACAGTAATACCATGTGTTCGGTTGATTATTATGTTTAAATATAAATAGTCATTTCAGTGAAGTTTGGGCTCTGTTGTTAGCTTCAGTAACGTAAAATGATCTTTTTGTAGTTTAGAGCAGAAGCTGAGGTAGATTTTTATCCCCAATTTTAATTTTACATTAAACACTGAATCAGTGGATTATTCTGGGGATCCTCACTTCTGCTCCAGTGACTTCAATCGTATGTAAAAGCTTTATTTATCCCTGATGAACCTGTTCAGTCAGTGTTGTCTTATAGTGCCCTGCTATTGGTTGCTTAGCAACATGTTTTGGGGTAGAATTAGGTTCCTAACAAGCTGAACAGAGGAGAGACGGCGAGGAAGACTTTTTACCGAAATGACATCCAAATCAATCAAAACAAAAACAAGGGCAGAGGAGCCGCCCGCCTGCGCTCCCCTTCTGCTGAAGGTGATTTAATCTGAGTGTTTGTCCCGAGGACAGATGGAGCGTGTGCTGTGCTCCGCTGACAGCATCAAATATTAACAGCAGCCAGGTGGGTGTCAGGTGTCAGTGTCCCGAGGTGCGTCTCTGAAGACTCTCACTCTTATACTGACGGAGGACAGCAGGGGGGGAGAACGTTTCACAAAACTGCTCAAGATCATTTCACCTCAAAATCAAATGAAAGAAATAAGAAATGATATAAAATAAAGGCTTTTTAAAAGAAACGTTAAGAGTTTTTGCATCGTGACAATATCTGCATGAAAATTAAGGAAGTCTTACTTTACTTTTCCATAATTCCCAATATTCTCAATGATGATTGTTAAGTATTTTAATCAAAAGGTTGAACAATACTTTTTTTAAATAAATGTATGCTAATTTTAATAAAATCTTGCATAATACAGAAAAATTGAATTAAAAAAGTTCAATTAAAATGCTGATTAACAGAACTTCATTTTGTAAAAGTTAAATAAAAGAATTATATATATATATATATATATATATATATATATATATATATATATATATATATATATATATATATATATATATATATAAAATTATATATATTTTAATATAAAAATCTTTTTAGTTTTCTAGATTTTTTCATATTAATGTGCTCAAATGTCATGTATATACTGTCATTATATATATAATAAAAAAAAAAACGGATGCATTATCTTTAGCATTGTTTCTTTCTTGTGAATTGTTGAAACTCATGTTATATCAGTTTCGTAAGATTCAAAACAAACCACACAGGTTCATGGGTTACCAGAGGTTATGAGAGCGTGTTATTTACTTCTGTGATAATGCAGGATGTACTCGGCTCTGCTGATCACAAATGAACATTTCAACAGTATGTTATTTTGCTCGACTCAAGTCTTTCAAGCACAGAAATATTTTGCGCGAGTCATCGTATCATCAGCCGCCCACATGCATCTGAATGTGATGGATGAGCTGAGTGTGAATGCACAAGTGAATTTAGAAAGTGTGGGTGTATATCATCACAGTGTATACTGATGCACATGTGTGTGGCTTCCCTCAGGGGAAAACTGGACTAAAGAAATAAAGGCTAAAGGCTTCATCAGAACCAGATCTCACCTCTATGAGTCTGTCCTGAGGTTTGAGTCCTGCGCGGTCAGCGGGCGAGCCGGGGTCCAGAGCTCGAATGTACTGACCCGGTCTGGACCTCTCGCTGTGGAGATTAAAGCCGTAACCCCCCTCAGACCGCACCAGGTGACATAGCCTCGGCAGAAGCTCAGGCGGCTCCAGGGTCGAGGATTCAGATGAGGGCTGGACCTCCTGTGATAGAGGAAATAAAGACACTTAGATACAAATAAACCTAGAGCTAAATCTTAGAGTGAATTTCAGTTTTTTTTCAGTATTTCAGTTTAAGCCAATATCTAGCTAATCCATAATTTCAGGCAAAAAGAGAGCGGTTGACCATTATTTGACTGGCTGATTAAAAGGGTTCATTGCAGCTAGAATTCTTCAAAGTTAATGCATTTTTGGGGATTTGAAAAAAAAAAATGAATCATTTAAAAATAATTAAAAGAAAACAATTTTGGGTACATCTTATTTATTGCACATGCTTGTAGTGTTCATTTTGAATAAGGATCATCTTCTGTGAATAATTGTAAATGTACATTGAACAAAATTATAAACGTAACACCATTTTTCATGAGCTGAGCTCAAAGGTCTAAGACTTTTTCTATGTACACAAAAGGCCTATTTCTCTCAAATATTGTTCACAAATCTGTCTAAATCTGTTAGTGAGAACTTCTCCTTTTTTTTCCGAGATTATCCATCCTCCTCACAGATGTGGGTTATCAAGATGCTGATTAGACAGGATGATTATTGCTCAGGTGTGCCTTAGGCTGGTCACAATAAAAGGCCACTCTAAAATCTGTTTTATCACACAGCACAATGCCACAGATGTCGCAAGTTTTGAGGGAGCGTGCATTTGGCATGCTGACTGCAGGACTGTCCACCAGACCTGTTGAATTGAATGTTCATTTCTCTACCATAAGCCATCTCCAAACGTGTTTCAGGGAATTTGGCAGTACATCCAACCGGCCTCACATCCACAGACCACGTGTAACCACATCAGCCCAGGACCTCCACGATCGTCTGAGACCAGCCTCCCGGGCAGCTGCTGCAACAATTGGTTTGCATAACCAAAGAATTTCTGCACAAACTGTCAGAAACCTTCTCAGAGAAGCTCATCTTCATGCTCGCTGTCCTCATCGGGGTCTCGACCTGACTGCAGTTCGTCATCGTAACCAACTTGAGAGGGCAAATGCTCACATCAAATCATGTCTGGCACTTTGGAGAGGTGTTCTCTTCACGGATGAATCCTGGTTTTCACTGTACAGAGCAGATGGCGAACAGTGTGTATGGAGTCGTGTGGGTGAAAGGTTTGATGATGTCAACGTCGCAGATCGAGTGGCCCATGGTGGCGGTGAGGTTATGGTATGGACAGGCGTATGTTATGGACAATGAACACAGGTGCATTTTATTGATGGCATTTTGAATGCACAGAGATAACGTTACGAGATCCTGAGGCTCATTGTTGTGCCATTCATCCATGGCCATCACCTCATGTTGCAGCATGATAATGCACAGCACATTGCAAGGATCTGTACACAATTCCCAGACATGTCATCCATTGAGCATGTTTGGTATACGACAGCGTGTTCCAGTTCCTGCCAATATCCAGCAACTTCACAGAGCCATTGAAGAGGAGTGGACCAACATCCCACAGGCCACAGTTAACAACCTGATCAACTCTATGTGAAGGAAATGTGTTGCACTGCGTGAGGCAAATGGTGGTCACACCAGATCCTGTGTGGTTTTCGGACCAAAGATTCCCCACCCCCAGACCCCCCAGTACAGTAAAACTGCAGATTTAGAGTGGCCTTTTATTGTGGCCAGACTAAGACACACTTGAGCAATAATCATGCAGTCTAATCAGCATCTTCATATGACAAACCTGTGAGGTGGATGGATTATATCGGCAAATGAGAAGTGCTCACTAACACAGGCTTTCACAACGAATTCCACCACTGTGATCTGAATACATGAGTTTTCCTCATAAAAATGTGTAATGGAAGGTTACAAATGCCACGACCAACCAATAACAAGAACCAAGCCAGGAAATCTGCCGTTCATCCAAGACCGGGAGTGGAAAAATACACTACAGTGCCACAAAGGAGGAGGTTTGACAATGTGAAACACTGAAGGCAAGGCCAGCAGAAGAACAGAAAGATGCTGGATGTGTGAGTAACAGCAGCGCGGGAAGCATTATCAGCCTGCCACAGGAGAAA
Source organism: Carassius auratus (assembly GCF_003368295.1). NCBI lineage: Eukaryota > Metazoa > Chordata > Actinopteri > Cypriniformes > Cyprinidae > Carassius > Carassius auratus. The sequence goes on along the minus strand of NC_039293.1, from coordinate 581,271 downwards.
CTCTCAAACATGAGCAAAAAATACTCATCACCGCACCACAGAAAGAAACCACAATAACGGACATGTCATAATCTTTTTTCGCAGGTTAAAAGATGACATAATCTCTCATTGGCTAAGAGATGAACAAATAAATGTCCCTCAAAAGTAAAATATGTTTTTTTTTTTCACATGATTTAATGTCAAATTTAATTTAATCAAGTAAACCAAAGTTGTCTCAGTCCAGTAAGTATTATAAAAGATGTAAGTTATTATATTGTTTACTTCATAAAAATCAGTAAAGGTTAAAAAAAATGTTTTAAGAATAATAGTCAAACACCTTTTGCTTGTTAGAAAAGTATAAACTATTAATCAGATGACACGAGAAAGTCATTTCCTGCTCAAATATGATACAGTAGACTTCACAGGGTTAAAAACAGTCCAAGACTTAATTCCACTGAATTCAGGAGCGGTCCGTCCACCTCCTCAACACAGCTGACCTCTGACAGGACAGATACTGTTAGAGAGAGACACACAGAGGAGTCTCTGTTTCTGACGCTTCCACTGCTAAACACCTCCACATGACTTCACGATTCTGCTGCTTAAGCATCAGAGTTATAATATTTCCATTGTCACGCCCCTCAGCGCTCCCCAGCTTTACGCCCTCTTCCTGTCACCCCGGGTCCTGAGGTTTCTGTTTCTGGCCTGAACATGGATGCGTGGGATAAGAATGAGAAAACACTCGGGAGAGCGGCAGATGCGGCACAAAGCATTCATGCAACTTCCTGTTACAGTAAGCCACTGCTTGTGTGTTTCAAAGCATGGGCTTGTAAAATGATACAGATGCTGCTGAATTATTGACACTGGGACCTCTGGGATTTCTCACACGTGACTGTCATCAACCCTTTCACCGCTGGGACATCTAGAGCACAGCACAAAACACAACAGAAAGTACACCCTCGCACGGAAACACGGATTCAGAAGCAGTCTGATCCGCAATCTAATGAGTCTTGTGTTTAGAGAATCAAACACATTCAGCACAACACAACCAGTGTGGTCCAAGTCCCAAATAAATGACTCTAAGACTCTAATGGTGAATGAAATGCTAGCACATTGGTTTGTTTTTGTGAAGTGTTGTGTAATATTTACTTGCTCTATTTTTATTCTTTTTATTATCTGTGTGTCGTCAGTCATTCTGTGGAAGCTTCTGTCATCAAAACACATTCCTTGTACGTGTGAACATCAGTGTTTGGTGGTAACGCATTACAAGTAATGCTTGTCACATAATCAGATTTAGTTTTTTACGTAATCAGTTACGTAATGAATTTGTTTGAGCGGCGCCCTCTTCTGAACAGACTTGACTTTACATTTCCTTCAAGCCTGAAGCGTATACATTTCACTTTTGTTGTGATAAGGGTTTTTATATTTGTAACTTCTTTATATTAAAAACAAATAAGCAAGTACTTAACGCATTACTTTCCGTGAAAAAAGCAACTAACGTAATTAGTGACGTATTTAGGGAGTAGTGCAATATTGCAATGCATTACTTTTAAAAGTAACTTTCCTCAACACTAGTAAACACACCTGGTAATAAAGCTCTTTTTTAATATATATCGTTCAGGATATATGAAAAAGGCCAAAAAAATACCTAAAAGAATCATAAATGGAGCCTTATAGGAACTATAATTGATTTAATTCATATGATTCACATCCCTATAAACTATGCTCATTACTTGACGTGTTTGGTGTGTTTCTCATGTTTGTAATGTGTGTGTTTGTGTGTGCTGATGATGCTCCACAGCCCCACACCCATGTTATCAGTCCCACACAGACACGCTCCACACACACGCACCGCCTGCAGACGACAGAGGGGCAAACCGACGCCCCCAGCCGGAAACACAGGAGGGAGTCACACAGGAAGAGCAGGGAGGAGACTGGAAACTATTTTCCTCATCGTATGGATTTTCCCGCAAACAGACCGATCGTGAAATGCTCTTGTATTTTGGGCACGAGTCAACTCTAACTACATGACATCTGTTAACACTATTAGTCTTCAAAAAAGTGACTCCAAAACGAAAAGGTTTCTCTTTAGTCTTCTTCACAACCAATCAAATGTCCCGAGCTGAAAACATCTAGACGCGGCGGAGTCGTGTTTCGTGGCCCCCCTCGTAGCAGTGCGACTCCTAGCAAGCATGCTGAATCAATTAGACCGAATTCTTGCGACATGACTTCCTCCCCAGATACATGTTTTGTGCGTGTAACAGCACCAGAAATACAGTTTTAACACATTGTTTGGGTAACACACGTGATCAAACATGAGGGGATATGGATTATGCTAAATGAAATACTTTTAATATGATGCATTGTGATGGTAAATGATTATAATGTTATGTAATACACCTTATGTATGTTCTTGTAACCTAATAGGAACCAAAATAGGAACTTTTTTAACCATATCACACCCAAACCAGTCTGGGGCGATAATCTTTGACCTTTACTCACAATCACAGCCACAAGGAATCGGTCAATCTGAATTTAGTTTGAGGAGGGAAAAAATACTTTTATTCAGCAAGGATGGATTAAATTGATTAAAAGTGACAGTTAATGCTTTGTGTTTATGAAAGAATCCTGAAAACAGTATCAGGTTACAGAAAAATATTAAGCAGGCCAACTGTTTTTAATAACTGATAATAGTAAGAGATATTTGTTGAGCAGTAAATCATATCAGAATGATTTCTGAAGGATCATGTGACACTGAAAACTGGAGTAATGACGCTGAAAATACAGCTTTAACATCACAGGATGAAATTATTAAACATTTTGACTATATATTGAATCAAATAGGTGAAATTTGTGAACTTAAGAGTCTTGATGCTTATCCTCAAGTCTGAAGGCTTCATTGGGCCGTGTCTCAGAGCTCGGTTTGCTGTGTTTGTCAGGAGGACCATGTGCTGCATGAAGTCTGCCGCTCAACCCACGCAGCGTGACCTCCACAGTTACATCACATCCTCTGTGTGTGATCACTAGATGTGTCTCATCTCCTCACTTTCAGCCTCAGCAGAGGTTTTAATCAATGCTGCACAAATGCTAAACTATACTGAATGAAGAGGTCAGTTGTGACGTTGAGAGTCACAGTTTCTAACGGTGCCAGATCTTTTTTTATGTTAATATGCTTTCTCCAACTCCATCTTAGTATACAGAGAAAGTTTAGGGTCAGTAAGAGTTTTTAAAAGCAGTCTCTTCTGATCACCAGGGCTGCATTTATTTGATCAAAAGTACAGTAACAACATGATAACAATTTAATATAACTGTATTCAAATATATTTTCAAATATAATTTCTTCCTGTGATGTTAAAGCTGTATTTTCAGCATCATTACTCCAGTCTTCAGTGTCACATGATCCTCAGAAATCACTCTGATATGATGATTTGCTGATCAATAAACATTTATTAGTATTAGTATTATCAATGTTGGAAACAGTCATGCTGATTCATATTTTTGTGGAAACTGTGATACATTTTTTGCAGAATTCTTTGATGAATAGAAAGTTTAAAAAAAGAAAAAGAAAAGAAAAATGTTACACAAAAAACGTAACATTATAAATATCTTTACAGTCACTTTTGAACAATTTACATTAGCATTAGATAAAAGTATTCATTTCAAATCAATCAATCTTACTGAGTAAACAACTACTGAAATCCAATAAAATAAAACAACAAAAACTCTATATTATTATTATTATTATTATTATTATTAATGATAACAATAATAATAATGACAACAACTACTGAAAACTAAAAAAATAAATAAAAAGCACATTGAATAAAAAGCCTAAACAAATCTCGGAAGTCCCTCCAATCATGTTTCTGCAATGGTGGCCCTGCAGGCAGGCAGTGAGTGATGTGTTGGGCGTCCCGTCATGGCTGTGACTAACAGTCGCATGAGCAGCACATTCAGTTTGTGAGACAGGTCTGGTTAATGTCCTCACTGCAGACCAACAGTGCCACACATCTGACCCTTTAGTGGAATCTGTGCTCCCTCCCCCTCAGAGGAGCTCCTCGAGCCCGGCCTGAACCCCCCTCACAACATCTGGACGCCACACAGCTGCCTCACAGCGGGCTCAGACTGAGGTACAGAAACAACACATAAACCACAACTAATGTTTAAAGCCTCAGCACGAGAGTCTACAAGCCAAAACTATGCTGAGTTACGGCGCACCAAAAAGATTTGTCTGCTTAAAGCGTCAGTTCACATCAAAATGAACTATTCTGTCATAATTTACTCGCCTTCATTTCATTGCAAACCTTGATGACTTTCTGTTTTCTATGGACAGAAAAAATATTGAACAACATCGGAGCCCAGTGATTTCAATCAAATAAGCAAAAAAAAAAAAAAAAAAAAAAAAAAAAAGAGGAGGAAGTTAAATTTTTGGGTGAAATATCCGTTTATTTCACACCTAAAAATATTTGTTGTCATTGCATAAAAATAAATAAATACAACACTTTAAGAAAATTAAGACAGTATAAGCACATTCATGATGCAAATATTGTAGAAGCTTGTAAATGTATAAAATAATATCATTAGTGCAGTCAAGTTCAGTTCAAACGTCCAATGTAAAGTTCAAAAAGTTCAATCCAAAATAAAAGTTTTTGTTTACATAATATCTGTGTGTGTACGGAGTATATTTATAATGTATACATGCTTCTATATATTTCAGAAAAAAATTATATATAAAATATATTTATATAATATAAATTATATGAATATATAATTATAGACATAAAAATACACAAAAATATATACTGTGTGTTGGAGTATTTATACATACATAATAAATATACACAGAACACATACATATATTATGCAAACAAAAACTTTAATTTTGTATGTGCTTTATTTGCGATTAATCATTATAATAACTAAATATAATATAATATAATATAATATAATATAATATAATATAATATAATATATATAATATATATATTGGAATGATTCAATTCAATTATAATAATTAATCAATGCTAAATTTAAATATTTTTAATGAACATTATATTACATTGCATTATAATGCATTATTAAATAATTATATTATTCAAATCAATATTTACAATTAAGCAATAATACATTTTATTTTATGAAAATGTATTACATTAAATTATACTTTATTATATTATACTATATTATAGAATATTTGTATTCTAATTAAAATAATATTTATAATTAATCAATAATAAATTATAATAATTTATGAACAATTATCTTATAAATACAAATATCTTATAATTAAAATCAATATATTATATTATAATAATATTATAATAATTAAAATCAATACTTTTAATTATTCAGTAATGAATTGTAATATTTTATGAACATTATATTATATATTATTATGTTAATATGTAACATGTGCCTGCATGTATATATATAATATCTAGCAAAAATTCATTTTGATTTCAGTATCACTACAGTATCACTACCTCCATGCAATTACACTAATTACAATACTGTAAGCAGCTGAACTTTAAAAAGGTCTAGTTTCATAAGACTGATTGACCTCAGGCAATACAACAAACATATTAATAGGAGACAGACGAATCCAAACGGCATAATGCAGCCAAAGCGTGATGAGTCAAACCACAAACACTCGGCCAAACAGAGCAGAGAGGCAACAAAAACAATACAGGACCACATAGGAATCATTTTTATAAGGTGAAACCACACACCAGCGCATTGAAAATGAAAGTGCATAACTTTTATTTAGTTTCCATGGGAATTTGGAGCCAAAATTGCCTTTAAGAGCAGGTTTGGCTGGTGCACATGTCTACAGGGATATTAGTCTACTAATGAACCAAGCACACTGACTGATGTTTCAAGCATTCAGACGCATCTCGTACAAACACATGCAAACGCTGACTGTCATACAAACCTGGGTCTAACTTTCCCATGATGCTTATGTTTCAACACAAAGCCCAAACCGGCCTCTCGGCTCATGGACGTGCTCACCTGTGTGTAAGTTGTACGCCATGACTATCTAGGCCAGAGTTTCTCCTCACACATCTCTTGCACTCAAACGTTCGGTCGTATCGTGTTTGTTTAGACAGATGTGTGATTCTGAAGCAGATGGTTTCTTTCATGCCACCAGGAGAAAACAAGATTGGAGAAGCGGAGACTTGGGGATCTGTTTCGATCTCCGGCATTCATCACGAGTACGTGTGGAAGTAGGTCAGTCCGGCATCGCTCCAGATCTCACGTTCTCTGACCCAGATGACTGTCAACACCTCAGGATGAGCAGAGAGTGTTTAACTTTCTTAAACGGCCTCGCTCCACAGCCTCAACTTGGCTTGCGAGCTGCGTGTACCAAAGTGGATTCTGGGGGAGATTTTTTTTAAGATTCTCCATGTTTAAAGGATATTTAACACACAAAACTAAACTGTCATCATTTACTCACCCTCATGTCGTTTCCAACCTGTGAGATTTAATTTAAATGCAGAAGAGAAAAGAAAACGCTGTTTTTGTCTGTACAGTGACAGTCAGTGGGGGACCAAAATAAAACTGCATCCCTTTCACTTTCGTTACATGGACAAAAAAAACATTTTTTTATAAATAGCATATTTTCTGTTGCACAGATATGGTTTGAAAGTGCATTAGGGTGATTAAATAATGACTTTTAATTTTTGGGTGAACTGTCTCTTTAAGACTCACCTAATCAGACAAACAAATAGAGTGCACAAGTACCCGCCCACTTCATCAGCTGCACTGGTTTCAAAAAGTATTCCCGTTTAGTTTTGATTAAATTAGGGATTTAAAAAAAGTCTTCATTAACGCTTTAGAAGTCATGAAACAAACCGACCAGTTACGACGTGAATCAAAACATTACAAACCTTTAGTGCAAAAATTCATATGAAAATCAACCAAAAACATAAAAGTACAAGACTTAACACTTAACGGCTTTAATGAGGGAAAGAACTACAATCCCATGAAGCTTTGCAAATCACTTAAAAAAAACTATTACCGTAATTAAAAGGTTGCTGGTTGGATCTACGCAAACAGTGTATTTTAAATTGATTTACTTGATTACATCACTTCCAGTGCTTCATGGAAGTGGGCGGGACTAAAAATATATAAAAAAATATATTTTGGCGCAGTTTGTTCTCGGTGACTCTGATTGGTGGAATTTTTCGTACAGCATCATGGGTAATGTAGTTTTCCCACCCCAATTCCAGAAAAATAAGTTGAATTAATATGAACAATGTAGCATCGAACGGAAGAAAATGAATGCGTTTTTACAGTCTCGTGTTTTCTTCAGAAAACGTGGAAATGTAGTAAAGATCCAGTGCTGCTGTCATTGTGACGAAGCGTTGTGTAACATGTTCAGGCTGCTGTCTAGCATGTGATGGTGATTTAAACACTTGAACAGAGTTCAAGGGTAACAAATCAAAGCCAGACAATCCCAGCACCAGTTAGCTAAGAATGGGAACGGGGCTGTTTCTGAGTATCTCGCTGCTCGTTCAGTGTGCTGTTTTAGGAACATTCGGTAGATTGTGAAATGCCCGGACATCTTGAGAACTGCATCAGATGATCCTCCTGTACGAGGAACAGCTACTCTCGAAAAACAGGCACAAATAACAGCCCTAAAATTGTCAAATATTTAAAAAGTACCATGAACGATCCATACAGTGGATCTGCTGGATTAGTGGCTGGATCAGTATTCACAATGCTTTCTTCTGCATCTAACTTTTCCTAGAGCTCCCTGAAGGAAAAACTGAAAGGGAAAAGAAATATGTAAGGAGTCCAAATGTCTTCTTGGATCGCTGAATCTGACAATTTGCTGAGTATGAAGAAAATATTAAAAGGCCAAGTCAAAATAAGCAAGCTCTTACTTACTTATATATTTAATTCCCAGATTTCTGAAGTGCATACTTCGTGTATTGTTCTTCTGAATGATATCCATGTGCGGAATGTGATAATATTATGTTGTATTTGTTTTAATTACTGTGTTAATTACTTTTTTATTAATTATATCTGTGAAACATTCCATGCTCATTATGTTTGGATTCTGATTACAAAGACTGCACATACTTCTGTCAGTTTCTTCTCATTTGTGGACCAGCAGTCAGTGTGATTCACACAAACCCTCTCCAAATGCTGCGAGTTTAAGGTTTCTACCCCTTCCTAGGACCCCTTCCTTTATGGCTCAGGACTCCCATATCACCTCAAACACACACACACGACGACTCTGTTTCCAAAGACAGCCTCGGCTTCTTGCCTGAAAGGTTTCATAATCATAATGTCTTTGCTCTTCCCAGTGTGCTCCTTTCAAAAATACTAACTGTCCTGAAGTGGGCTGCATGAGGTCATGTGACACTGGGGTTAGTTGTCACATGGAAAAGTGGAAACCAGAAACATGTAAAGGTGTTGAGGTATATAAATATATAAAATAGTATATGATAAATGGAGACAATTACTCAAAAATGAGCCCCAGATCCGAATCACCTATGACTCAGAGTTTCACAAGACAAACAGAGCGACTTTTCAAAAACCTCTTGTATCCAAGATCAACACACAAAGATGGATCATTTGTGTTAGTGGCACCAAACCTGGAACCCTGTGCAATGTTCAGATGGGAGTATGGTTTCATGAGTCATCACTTTCCTACAGTCTACCGACGTCTGGAGAAGGTCAATGGATCGAGCTCTTAAACACTGAGGAGAATCATCAAGTCCAATGATTGGTCTGTATGGGCAGTGATATCAGCCAATATGAGGCCACTCTTCAGGAAGACGTCCCACACACACATGGCTAAACGCAATTAGAGTGGTTTTGGGACACCAGAATATGGCTTTTCCAATCACCAAATCCAAAAGGTTTTATGACGGGCCATTTTGGAGAAGAACACTTCCATTTCCTTTTAATAAGGAGGTTCTTTTTAAAACTGGAAAATATCCATCTACAAATAGTCAAACTTTGAGTTTATCCGAATGTATATTATGAAAACAAATGTTGGAATTAGAACCAAAACAGACTGTATAGCTTGATGAGAACGTTAAAGTTCCATATGGAACTTTTATTCTTCAGTTCTGCTCTTCTTAGAATAACACAGAATCCAAAACATTGATTTGAAATTTTTATGTCCAAGGCAACATAAATGAGTGATTTAGTGATCTTCAGGTCATAAACCAGTCCAAAATCAAAAGAAAAAGTATTGTTTTCGGGGGGGGGGGGGGGGGGGGGAATAGACAATTTTACTACATCCTACTTTCAACATCCAAAATTTCTCTTCACATTTTGGGTTGGATTGCCAAAAAGGAAACTAAATCTTTGAGTTAAGTCAAGTGCTTCACCAGCAAGGCTCAGATTTGCAGATGTTGTCCCGTATTCATCTTCTGATGGATATCAGAAACAGTCTCTCTGTTTTAACCAAGTGGGCTGCTGCGGTGTTAATAGTTTTAATGTTATCTAAAACATTATCACACACATGTGGCTGTAAAACACCCACCCACCACTCACACACTCACATCTTTCCCACTCCACTCCATCTTGTTGAAACAGCAGTGAATTATACAAACCCATTTGGAAAGTGGGCTTTAAGTGAGAGCAGATGTTGGATGTATACATTAGGCTCAAAAAAGACAAATATAATATTTAAGATCTTATACAAATATTGCATTATAAGACTAATGATGGCCATTTTTGCCATGTAATATCTCCAAACATGATCTACACTTGCACACAGATGTTAAAAATCACACTTTTAATGGCTAAACACACCCCTGACCCTTCGTATTATACACTTCAGCAATTAACCTGTCCAGAAATGTTTGTGTAACAGACCACGCGTCTTGTTGAAGAGAGACGTGCAAACTCTTCAATATGTCATCAGACTAAGCCATTTTGCCGGGAATCAGTACAATGGGTCAAAAACTCTGAGACTCTAAGTGTGGCGACTTTTGACTCGAGCAAATAAACAAGCACTTAGCAACCATCCAGAACAATCCATAACAGAACATCCTAACAACTATTCCTAGCAACCACATACTGTAGCAATGTGCTAAAATCTGAGAATGTAAATGTGTTATTAACGTATACCAAAAAACGTATTCACTTCAAGTAAAATTAGTCTGTATATACATAGTGTATGAGCTGAAATTATATGTATTATGAAAAGCGCTATACAAAATAAACTTTAATTGAAATTAATATATGGTGCTGATTTTTCAGGAATAAAAATAGTGGAATAAAAGTTGAAGCAATTTCTGGCCAGGATCTTTTATCCTTTCAAAATACCAAAATCCAGAGATTAATTTTCTTGAATGAGTAAGCCACGCTAATGTACTGAGCCAACAAGATAATATCTGAGTTACTCACTTAACTCATTGTTGTTTTAAACTCAAGTTAACCCATTATTCCATAATTATTGATGACCACACATACTGATAACTCTTACATAAAGAGTCTGTGAGAACTAGATGTAACTCTGATGACTTTACTCGAGTCAGCTGTTCTACAACATCCAGATGTTCAATGTATTTCATGATGCAGAGACATTCATTTATGTATTAGTTGAGGGGGAAGGTCCAACACAGGGGTTAACTGACCTAATGGTAAGCCCCTCCCCTTGAACACAGACTAGCCAATGGTAGTTGGGGAGCGGAACTCTGACATCAGCGCCATGTAGAAACATTAGAAGATCTGAAACTGGCATCGATTTTTATGGGTTTTTATTTTCAAAAATGGAAAAACGATGTGCCTGGGGTACTTGTACCACTGATACCAAGTATCCTGAGAGGATGGCTAATAGAATTTAATTTAACTGTCCCAAATCATTCACCCCCAATCCTAATTAAAACAAAACCTTAATTTTCTGGTTGTCATACTCTCATTAAGTTAAAATTTTTATCTGCTAAGGCAGAACATTAATATCATCATGTGTTTAGCAAGGAATCTCTGGTTAAAACCAGCTAATGTTAAAGCTAGCGAGTCCATGCTAACGTACAAACCTAGACAGTGAAGTGTTCTCGTGTCTTGTACAGTGTAGGGCAAAAACACATAAATAAAGGTCTACATTTCACTCTCTTCATATTAAACTGGCTACATGTACATTAATTTAATCGTACCCTGTGGTACATGAACAGTGTTGATCTGGGATGTTGTTATCTGCGATCGTGACGACTGTAACATTAGACTACTCCCACTTGCCTTGTGATCTGTAAACCCTCACTTCCAAATTAATACCCACAATATTTCTTTTAAAATCTCTTATATGTCATTGTAAGACAGTTAGTAACTCTGTTTGTTTGTGCAAGTTTCACAAAAATAACTAAGGGGGTGGGGCTTACAGATAGGTCAATTAAAAGGTTCTACAATCAACTAAGGTTCCAAACATGATGTCATAGGAGAACCATTTTAAATTTGCCAAAGTGAACAGTTCTTAAAGTGATAGCTGACCTCAAAATGTTTATTTACTTTTAATTTAATCAACCTCAGGCCATCCAAGAAGTAGGTGCCTTTTTTCCTTCAGTAGAGCATCAAAGAAGATTTTTAGCAGAACCCACCATGGTCCTTGGTGTTTCATAAAAGCCAAGTCAGCAGCTACACATTTTTAAAAAGAAAAAAAAAAACATATCAAGGAACTTAAAATGAATGCCTTTGGTTACTGGCGATATACCGAGGTCTTATGGAGCGAAATTATTAGTTTGTGCAAGAAAACTGAACATTATTTACAACATTATTACCTGTAATCCAAAGTCTTTCAGACAGTTCAATTCTGTTGTAAATAACTGATTGACCAGTTTAATTACATAATGACTCGATGCAACGTATATGCAATTATTACAGCTCCCAATAAGGATGTGAAAAGTATGTTTTACTTGTCTAAAGCATATCAAGTGAATTATCTAGTCTTCATCAGCTCATCTTTTCACATAAACAGTGGGAAACCATAAAACATTTTTATTTTGCCCCTTGATTTAAGTGCCGGTTCACACATGTGCATATCAGTAGTTCATCAGTCCACTTCAGGAGGAACTGGAGCACTGAATGATTTGGCAAAAACCAACATTATAAGATTATATATGGCGCCATTTTAGCTCATTTCGAGTCAGAGTGACTGGCAGGCATATGAAAGTGAGTTTTGATTGAGAGACTAGAGCCCCAGTTCGCTAAAACAAAACATCATGGACATCAATCTGGACCGTTTGCCTGAGGCTCTGGTAATAATATTCAGTTTCTTGCACAGACCAATTGTTTCCCTTCATAAGAGAATGCTTTTTGTGCTTTTTTACTCTCAAAAGCATGCACCTGCTGACTTGCATTTTGTAAATCACCAAGCACCTGTATCAGCTAAAAAAATCTTCTGTAATGTTCTACTCAAGACAAAATGGATGGCCTGAGGGTAAATTACCAGCAAATTTTCATTTTTGAGTGTACTTTCACTTTAAAAGAACTAAGAGTGAAGAACATTTGAATCATCTGAAGGACCTTTTACTGATGTTAAAGATTCTTCAGTGAACAACAGAAGCTCGTAGCAGATAATGAATGGAACTAACCTTTTTAGGAGCTCGTGAGAGAGGTTTCCTGATGGGTTTGGAGATCTCAGGTCGTTTGGAAACCGAGCCATTGCCCTGTTTACTGGTGGACGGTGAAGGTGAAGGGGTCGTGACTGCAGGGCTCACCCGGATGGCCATTTCCTCCGTGCAGGTGAGACGCAGGCTGCGGAAGTACTCGTCAGTCTCTCGGTCAACCACCAGCAGTCTGGTCTCATGCTCCACGGCTTTGATCCGCTGCACCACCTGAGCACAAGAGAAAGCAAAACTATAGGATGAGCTCTGAGAGATGTGCTTTTCACTACAGTTACATTGACACAGTGTTATTTGATCATCCTGTCAAAACTGGAACTGCATACATGCCAAAATAACAGGACTTCAACATATGCATCATGTTAGTATGTCTGAGCGCACAGACAGATCTGGCCAGAAGATCTCCTGCTGTGATGATGTAAAGCCTCCAGCTGCTGTCACAGCTTCAGCACTCTATTAGTGTCAGTGCCACTAAAGATTTACAAGGGATTTTATTGTGTATTCACAAGAACGTTTTCCACTTAAGTCAGAGTTTCACCATAAGTTTCTGTGGAAGCTTGTTTCCGCTATGGAATAAAAAAATCAGCAATGTAATTTTGACATTTTTTGTCTGAATTTTAATATATAAATTTGCAATTGCGAAAAAAAAAAGATTGCAAGATAAAAAGTCGCAATTACCTTTTTTCTGTTTGAAACGAGAAAAAGGAACAGAGATGTAAAAAGAAGAAAAGTTTGAATTGCGAGACGTAAACTTCGAATTCTGAGAACAATCTCAGAGGTAAACTTGAAATTGCAAGAAAATTCTGAATGCGGACTTTTTTCTTATAATAAAATATCGCAATTACCATTTCACTTTTTTTTATTTAATTGTGTTGTTAAAAGGCTTCCACAGGGCCATGTAAAGTTGTGTCCAAAGCCAAACAAACTAATATTTCAAAGACTGTTCGTATATGTTTTATACATTTAGGTGTGTATACTATGAAGTAACACAAATCGCAAAACACATACTTACATATGAACTTCTCTGTCTAGATCTCAACTCTGCTCAAGGTGCATCCTGGGATGCTTTCAAACACTGCTGAGGGGTTTTTATTGAGGCTGTTTCTTTCCCCTTCGGTACTGACTTATGCATTATGTTTTATATGGATATTTGTACATAGTCATAATTTATATATTTTTTTATTGATTTCAAGCATTACACATATGCTAATCAAAATGTTTGCAATGCAAAGCAGAATGTACAGCATAATTACTCCAGTCTTCAGTGTCACATGATCCTTCAGAAATTAGTCTAATATGCTGATTTGTTTTTTTTTTTTACTTTTTTTTTTTTTTTTTAAATCAATGTTAAAGACCATTGTACTGCACAGAAAGTTAGAAAGTTCAAAACATCTTTTGTAACATTATGTTTTACTGTCACTTTTGGTCAATTGAATGCATCCTTGTTAAATAAAACTATTAGCTACTTTTTTAGAACTCTTTAAACTGACCCCAAACTTTTGAACGTTATAGTATATAGCTAACTATCCCCCGGTTCCACAGACAAGGGTTAAACCTAGTCCCAGACTAAAATGTAAGTCTGAGCTATTTCAACTGAAGAAAAAAAAAAGTGCACAGGTTGATGCTTTTGCTTTGTCTTAAGATGGACACCAATAATGTTTTTTTCTAAGGCAAGTTTATAAAAAGGACTTAAGTGTCCCAATTGAACTATGGCCTAATCCCGTTTTAGTCTGTGAAACAGGGCCAAAATACATGAAATGTTTAATTACCTCAGAGCATTTTACACACTGGTATTAGTACTAGCTTACACTCTAAAAAATATAGGTTCCAAAAGGGTTTTTTTTACACTGATGGCATTGAAGAACCCGTTTCGGTTCCCCAAAGAACCTTTCAGTGAACAGTTCTTTAAAGAATAATTTTTTTAGTGTGATAATCCAAAGACCCTTTTTCCACTGTAAGAACCTTTTGTGGAACGAAAAGGTTCCATGGATGGTAAAGGAACCATTGGTGCCAACGAAGAACCTTTATTTTTAAGAGTGTAGGCTACTATAAAATCGCATAGAAACGCGCCTCACAGCCAGTGTAAGGTGAGCTCGTGTGAGATCAGCACAGGTGTGATGTACCTGATGGTGTGTCTCTCTTTCCACGTTCTCGCCGTTCACCTCCACCACACGGTCACCCGCGCGCAGTCCCGACGCCTCCGCCGGGGACGCGCGCTCCACTTTCCGTATGTACTGTCCCGTTTTTCCTTTCTCTCCGTGCAGATGAAACCCATAGCCGTTCTCTCCTTTCTTCATCACACACAACCGAGGCTTCAGATCGCTTGCCATTGTATTCCGCTTTCGCCTTCACATCCAAACTTGCAATAAAATCCAAGCGTTCTTCTAATCTTTCGAAAACTTAATGCAAAGGTTTGCAAACAAGCATCGTTAGCCTCTGGGTTATTGCACAGTCTGCAGTGTTTTGCAAAAGAATGTGCATGCAAGTATCCGGCTCAACGCATTAGTTAAAATAGACAAAAACCAAAAGACTCGAGTCCGAATCGATTATATGCTTACGCAAGAAAAATGCAAAAGTGGAGCCGGGGAAGCAGACTGTGAAACTACCTGTGGATGTTCACAGACGCATCCAAATCTCCTCCATGAGACATTCTGCCCACGGAGAGAGAAACGCAACTGGTGCTGCTGTCCACTGACACACTGCGTGGCGCGGAGTGAGACCGCCCATCTACAGCTTCAACAGAGAGAGAGAGATACACAGAGAAACAGCCGAAGAGCCTTCGAGAGGACGCGAGCCTCATCTGTGTGTGTGTGTGTGTGTGTGTGTGTAAACAACCACTCCAACAGAGAAGAGCGGACACTGACTTTTACTAGTCTATGTATAAAAATACCCTAAACACTGTGAGAACAATACAGTTATTGAATCTAAAAGGAATTTGGGGGAATTTCAAAAGTCTTCTGAATTATAAAATGTTAAGGTAAACTCATTTTAAATGCGTCGAGGGTCGTGTCTCGCGACGTTTTAAACTGGTATTTCGCGGCACGAGCGCAGTTATTTTACAGATTATATAACGTGCAAGACATGAAGCCTTCAAAAAAAAAAACCTTGAGATACATGAAAATAAAATAATAAATCGAAAACTACTACATGATTTCAGCAGCGCGAAGGCGGTATTTTGTTATACAACTTCACGCGAACTAATTTATGTTCGTTGTTTATTTGGCGGTGATTAAATGCTAAATATTAAGAATAAATATGTAAAAAATATATTTAGGTAACTCTTTTTAAGATGACCTGAAAAAAGAAGAAGATGATGAGAAAAAAGATAGACACAAAACAAACAAAAAATGGTAATGGTTTTGGTTTTAATGCAAACTGTAATGGACCGGGCTCTACTGGTAATTGAATAAACCTATTAATCCTAATGAAATATGTCCCAAAACACACTACACACAACATTTTTCTAATGGTTACAAGTTGAACATTTCTAATGATTGCAATGTATGTTTGTTGTGGAAAACAGATTGTTGTTGTTTTTTTCAGACGTTAGGCTACATATAGACTACTTATTATAATAAAATGATGCATAATTACATGCAAGTAAACCTAAGGCAACCCCCTAATCCTAACACTTTAATACATGCATTTAATTACTCTACTTAAACGTATAATAACATGGTAACAAGGACACATTAAAATAAAGTTAACCTTATAAATATTTAAATATAATAAATAAATACTTTAGAGGGGGTTAAACCTATAATTGGCATACTGCAAAACAATAACAGTCCAGTGAATGCATGTGGACTACAAGCAACATTGTTTGACAAAGTTGACTTCAGCACGTGAATGAACGAGGTTAGAAAGATTCATGACCAGAACAGAGAAAGTATTTGGCCCTTATAGCACAATCTCATGCACAACGTTGCATAAAATATCAATAAATAATGTGAATTTGAGAACATTTCAGGTCATAACCCACATACGGGGCAACCACGCACACTGGAACAGTAGCAGACGGCTCGTGCTGCTCTCTAGCGGCGGAGAGGAGCGAGTCACGTGACCGACACTACTGCTGCCTTTCACTGCAGTCACTATTGATGTTACATAGAGATATCTGAAGAAAAGAGACCAGTATTTACATTTATTAATCTTATTATAAATATCTAATGTGTGTTTATGGTTTGATTTTTTACATTTTCCTAAATAGCACATTTCTACAGTGCATTGAAGATTTATATATAAAAAAAGTGTCTATCCTAGACTTTTCTGTAGGTTTCCCTAATTATTTAAGGGTATGTCATAATTATTATTTTTGTTATATAATCAAACTTTACAAATACATACAGTATGCATTTTTAATAAATAGATTTTTAAGAAGTTATAACCTCTCCTGGAATCACAATTGCATGTTTGACTGCTGGCACACAGGAAGATGTCTTGGTCATGTGATTTTGGCAGATTTGGAGTGATCTGAAGTTCAGCAATACTGCAATATCACTGGGGCTATAGAGAAACTGCAGTAAAAATAGCTTATGTCAAGCAAAAAATGATCTACAACTGAAAATGAATCATTCATAAATTCATAATACTCAGCCCGTGTGCTTCTACAGTACTATGACATTCATTCCTACATGAAAAAAATAATAATTTTTAAAAACATTTTTTTTAGCTGAATTATTTGAACCACTCCGCTTTCAAAGCATAAATAAATAATACAAATACCATCAAAATTAAAATTCTTTACTGGTACAATTCATAGTGCTGTAGCCATTTTATAACAACAACAAAAAACTAACTAAATATAAACGGACCAATATGCATTGAAAAGCATCTTTACAAAAACACACTGCACAAAGTCCTATCTCTTGGCTAAATTTCCAGAAAATAAATAGTCATGAACAACTCAACAGTAGTTTACAAACAGACTCTCTCAGGTCAACACAGTGCAACCCCTGACTTTTCAAACATCCAACGAATCACACAGGACTTTGTGCAACTTACATTTCCTTTATAAAGACATAACAGTGCACTGCCTAATTTAAAGGAACACTCCACTTTTTTTGAAAATAGGCTCAATTTTTAAATTAAACAAGAGTTAAACAGTTGAGTTTTACAGTTTTTGAATCCATTCAGCTGATCTCTGGGTCTGGCAGTAGCACTTTTAGCTTAGCTTAGCAGAGATCATTGAATCTGACTAGAACGTTAGCATCTCACTCATAATGACCAAAGAGTTTATTTAAATTGTGTACTGGAGATCGGCTGAATGGATTCAAAAACAGTAAAACTCAACTGTTTAACTCTGGTGGAGTTGAAAAATGAGCCTATTTTCAAAAATAGTGGAGTGTTCCTTTAACTAAAATGTTTAAAAACACAAAAAAGGGTAAAGATGATGACAGGGCGCACCCCTTTATGTAAAGTAAACACTGATTGAAGTTGATTAAAAAGGTCTAATTACAATAAGTTACATTCCTGCAGCGAATCGTGACTGTGATATGACTCCCGACGAGAGAAACAAACAAGTGAGTGTTTTATGTCCAGTTTTGTTCAAATGTACACATATTAGTCCACAAGCTCACATACAGTCCATGAACATCCATTCCTTTCTCAGGAGAAAGCATCCGAGGTCAAACCAGTGTCTCCTGCAATTTATGGCTGGTATGAGTTTATTTGTTTGTATATATATATATATATATATATATATAAAAAAAACCTGAAATGAAGTGCCTGTTGGGTGAAAACTTGCCTGGGTCATATTCCACCCTATAAAAAAAAACAATCTAAATAATAATAAAATAATTATTATTATTATATATTTACAAGTATTACTTTTTCCCACTCTCAATAATATAGCAACATTTTGTATTACAATATCTTTTAAAAGTAAATAAAAAAAACATTAAAATGAATAGAATTTTAAAAATAAGTAGAACAAATGCAATCATAATGTTAAAAAAATTTAACTTTAAATAATACATATTTTTTGCATTACAGTAATGAGAAAGCTCATCTTAATGAGCCTTTATCTTTTTTTTTTTAAGGAATAAAAAAATAAAATAATTTAATTTAGTAAATGATTTGGGGTAAAACATGACCCAGACATATTCTCATCAGGTTTGGTGAGATGAACACCTCAAAGCATCAGTGACTTCTCTCCTCTCTGTACACTCAGAAAACAAAGGAAAAACGATGTACACAGAATGAGAGAAGCACATTCTGTCTGAAGGCACAGATACCTCTGCGGGTGAGAGCGTGACACAGGGCCCAGCCGCAAGGGCATGAATCAGTGCAAGAACAGGGACTTGGGAAGGAAATGAGTGGGAATCCTTAGCTTAAACACACTGCTCTTTCCCGCTGTGCTCCTCGTTTCAGTCATCATTTGTATTAGAGTCTTAGAAATGTGTCTAGCAAGCCAGTTTCATCCGAGCGTTTCCTATATGTACATAAAGGGTTATATAGTACTGTAGAGCGGGCCTGATCACGGAGTGTGAGGTGTGCCGTGAACTCTGAAGCGATACAGGCAGGTGTATTCAGGATGACCCCAGTTCGACAGCACTCGCATCTCAATGATCTGAAAGGCCTTGCCGTTCTTCTCCTGGAAAAAAGAAAGCAAAGTGAAACATGCCCAGAACGCCACTGTAGCTCTGTTTCATTTAACAGCATATTAACTCAAACCAAATTAAACGAGTGGTGTTAAATAAAGAGGACAAAAGACAATTTATTCCAACATATCGCTCAGCTAATAAAACTTGATTTTATTACTAGCTTGTTGCAATGCATGCTGGGATAGCTTTCCCTGAAAATGATACATTCAATGCCGAATCTGGTCCAAAATAAAATTCACAATTATTCTTATGTTGCAGCCTAATGTTATAACAATGTAATAACAATGTTATTAACCAATAAGGATTTTAACGATAATAGTGCCCTATGATATGTTTTTATTGATATATGATATATTTTTTGGTCAGTTTGAATTTTTCTGTATTCTTGAGTTTAATACGAGTTATATTATCAAAAACAATTTCATTAAAATTAATGCATAATAATTTTTTGGCAAACAAAGTGCTGCACAACAGATGTATACTGTTTAAATGAAAACAAGGATGAAATTCCTTTTAAAAAATTATGTTTGAATAATCTGTAGTATTATTATTGCTTTGTTTTTTGTTTTTAATATGAGAAGTACATTCTATTATAATTTCATATTCATTAGAATTGGCCCAAATCATGTTACACTCCATGTTATTCAGTAAACTCTATTTTAATGAGTGGATTCTGCAGTTTTCCCTCATTTCACATATTCTGTCTGGACATATTTTACCATAACTGGAAAGATCTGGAGTGACTCTCCATCTTCTTGATAGGTGTAGTCACCCAACAGTTTCCCTTCCTCCTGGTATTCATCATCCAATCCCTGTGGAGACAGACAGCAGTGGGATTATACACCACCTCCTAACACAAAAACTCACTGGGTTAAGCATAAATAGCCATGAATATATGCAAGTACACGAGACACAAGTGTGCGTTCATACATAGACGGAGAATCGGCGTGGCGCGCTGCTGATGTTTCCAGAAGTAGAGAGGCTTTTGGGAATATGCTCCAGACAGAAGGAGGTAGGGATCACGCTTAAAGAGAGCCTGATCACCAGATAAC
This sequence comes from Carassius auratus, assembly GCF_003368295.1. Lineage (NCBI taxonomy): Eukaryota > Metazoa > Chordata > Actinopteri > Cypriniformes > Cyprinidae > Carassius > Carassius auratus. The sequence continues at coordinate 561,057 of NC_039293.1, read as the reverse complement.
CTTGGGAGCCTTTATACGCCCAGCAGTTTCCTGGGTACATGTCCGGCTGTGAGGCAGACAGAAATACACCTCTTCTAACAAAATACATGCTTTCAATATCAAGACTCGATCCAGCTCTATCTATCGGTGTGTCATTAACTGATGCGTCTGATGCTGCTTCAGATTATTGTTCACAGGTTTTACCTGGATGACGACTCGTGGCGACTGGGAGAAGTACCAGAGCGGGATTCCAAACAGACTCATCAGTGCTGTTTTAGTCTCGTAGGTCTCAGAGCAGCGTGTGCTGAGGATACTGCCACCTGCACACACACACACACACACACACACACACGTCTCATGTACAAGCCTCTTTAAAGGGTTGGTGATGTTTAAGGGGTTGTGTGTTTTGTAGCCGGGCTTACCTCCAGACTCCAGAGCGTAGTCCACCTGTCCGGTGCGATCCTCAGAGTACAGCTTCAGTGCACGCTGGACCATCAGCTGGACTTGCTGAGAAACACAGCCATTATTAGAAGAGAGATTTAAAGTACACTGGTATGTTAACAAAAGAAAAAAATCATCAAATCCATTTTCACTGGATTCTTCACAGAACTTCATCACAGTTACATAAGATTTCATTAATATTCTACCAGACAGACTGCTTGTTATTTCATGATATTGATATTAATGAGTCCATTTGAAAAGAGCAAGACGTATACACTTCCCTTTTAAGTTGGGGTCAGTAAACTAAGTTTTAAGGCAGCATTTATTTGTTCAAAAATACAGTAAAACTGTAGATACTGTGAAATACTATTAAAATTGTAAAAATATCTATTTTCCATTTGAATATATATTAAGATAATTTATTCCTGTGGTCAAAGATGAGTTTTCAGCATCATTACTCCAGTCTTCAGTGTCACATGATCCTTTAGAAATCATTCAGATATGTTGATTTGCTGCTCAAGAACGCTTATTAATATTAAGGCAAAAAAAAAAGAAAAGTTTTGGTGCTTAACATTTTTAAAATGGAGATACATTTTTACTGTGATACTACTGTGTCTTTTATGAACAGAAAGTTCATCTTTTGTAAGATTATAAATGTCTTCATTATCACTTTTGATTCATTTTAATGTATCCTTGCCGAATACATGTATTAATTTGTTTCAAATAAAAAACATCTTACTGACCCCAAACTTTTGAACACCAGTGTATAACAAAACAACAGTTATAGTACCTCCTCTGACATCCCAGCAGCCCCGGCGGTGTGGGCCACCGTCTGAGTAACCGTTTCAGCCGAGAACTGCTGCTGTCTGCTCTCCTGCAGCTGCAGGGACAGATTTCCCAGAATGCTGCGCTCCAGGGTCACGAGGGTGGCGGTGAGGTCAGATGAGCGTGTGTACTGAGAAGCCAGCCAGGGCATCAGCGGCTCGGGGATCTCTGCTTCAGCTCCGTCTCGACCGTACAACAGAGCGTACAACTGTTCCTTCACCTGCGCAGACACCTGGAGAAGAGATAGGACTCATATATATACACACACAAAAAAGCAGGATGAATGTATTCTGTGCTGTACATAAAGATTACATACGGTCTCATGTATGGTGTCGAGTTGGTCACACTTCCCGTTACATCCCATCATTCCTTGCAGGTCTCCTCTGATGCGGCCCAGCTCTGCTTCCAGCCTCTGAACCTCAGTGAGCAAAGCATCATGCTTCTCCTGAGAGACTCCAACACTGCAGCGGGAAACACAGGAGGAACATCAATACTCAGACAGGAGGAGCCCAAAACATGTGATGTATTAGCATGTCTACCTGACGGAAGCCTGCACCGGAGTCTGCTGTGTGAGATGGAGCTCCTGTGATTGAGACAGAATTAGATGGAGGGGTAGAATAACTAAATAAATAAGTGTGGGGGGTGTTTATACCTCAGTTCTAGAGTTCAGGCTCTTCAGCAGGAGCTCCAGCTCGGCTAGTCGAGCTTCGAGACTCGTCTGATGCTGCACGTACTGTTCCTCAGACTGGAAGACATTGTGAGAGTAAAAAAAAAAAAAAACAGTATGATAACATCCAGACAAAATACTGTACTTAAACAGGTGACATAGAAGCAAGACATTTTCTCAGGGAAATATATTTTCAAAAACATTAATGAAATTTCCGAATAAAATCATTGCTTAGTAACATTAAAAGCAGGAATTTTAAAAACGCTTCCATTTTATTTTGAATTTGCAATTTTTTGCTTACTTTATATCCTTATATTCATGGCAAAAAATACAATTAAGCTTCATAAACAACAGCATTATAATAAATACATAAAGTATGCATTCATAGAAAGTGACAAATTTTCCAAAGATTAAAAAAATAATAAATAACAATAACATTTATGAATAAAATTGATGTATAATAACAACATTAAACATGATGATGTGCTTCCATATTTATTTGATTTAAAAAGCCATATCAGCTTCAAAGGCAACAGTCATGGCAAAATATGTAAATATATATTCATGAAGAAAAAAAAGAAGAAACAAAATGATAATAACGATTTAACCTATTTCAGTTTGTATTTAAATGTATTTTTTAAGTAAAACATCTAATAATGCAATTTTAGAAGAAACTGTTGAATAATATCATTAAAAGCAGGACAGTCCCATAGAATGTTAACCTTTTGGCGATCACTTTGGAAAGATCAAAACAAACTAATAGAGAATATGAAAGCTAATAGTCAAGTCATAAGCTGTGCACTCATTCTGACCTCTGCCCTGTTAAGTGCTACTCTCTCCATCTCTCCCTTGAGCGCGGTGAACTTGGGCTCCAGGAGCTGAGAAACCCACAGGCTGAGGCTCTCTCTGTCTGTCTGTGTGTTCATCTGATGCTCAAGGGCCTGCACCAAACCAACGGCCTCCTCTCGCTGCTGTTTAGCCTTCAGCTCCCCCTGTCTGATGCTTTCCCACAGCTCCGCCACACGCAGCTCCAGCCGAGCCAAACGCTCGCTGGTAATGGACTCTGACGCAGCCTGAGAGAATTCAGATTCATGTATTGATGTGTGAATATCAGATTTGACACAAGACATCATCCTCTACAGACTGGCCTCGGTTTGTTACCTGTGAGATCACCGGGGCTGAGATGTGCTGTTCTTCAGCCAGTGGTTCTTGTGTGAAAGAAGGTAATGCAGGTAAAGAGGGAAGAGATGGGAGAGAAGGGAGCGATGGGAAAGAAGTGACTGCTGTTTTCCACTCGGTGAGGTTTACAGCTGGAAGGAAGGACAGAGCGATGGGCGGACCAAGGTACCATAAACCTGCAAACAGAGAGAAATCTCAGTCTTTGATCAGAAGCTGCTTTTAGATGTTTATGGACTTTCTGGTACCAAAAAAAAAAAAAAAAGATATTTAGAAAGGACTTCAGTGATATGAAGTCAAATTCAAATAATGTATTTGAAGAGGGAGGGAGGGAGAGAGAGAGAGAATGTGTGTGTTTGTTCAATCCTGAATAAGTGAATAAGAGACTAAGCAACACCATCTGGGTTATAACTGCTGGATTGCACAATAGTGGCTGTTTATGAGTGCCATTGGTTTCCTGAAGGAATGTTTGGATCATAACAAGGGTTTCTGTGCCACTAGTGTCACCAGAATGAACTGCAACAACAATGTCTGTTTTTAATAAAACTAGTCTCTCTATATTAAGACTCTAAAAGGAGTAATGAAAAAGCAGTTTTAACAATAAAAAAAAAAAAAAAAAAAAAAAAATTATATATTATATATATAATATATATATATTTTCCCATTATGCATTCCAATTAATCTGGGTTATTTTGATTAGGTTAAAAAATAACTAAATAATATAGCTAACTGACACAATAAAAACATATCATCATCATAAAAATTACGATTTGGGAAAACTTAAGAAAACAGAGTGATCTGTTTTTGCAAATAAACTCTTCATATGTATAACACTGCTCTTTGTGACATACTTTTGATGACCAGCTTACCGCATGGCCCTAATCTTTTAAATATAAATGAAAAATGTGTTTGTTAACGTGTGACTCACTTTCAATGGAAGCCTAACACGCAAGCCTGCAGGCAATGTCAATACACACTTAAAATATGCTAATTTTACACTGTTACAGAAGTATAACATTAACTTGCAAACGTTGCATATACTAGTATGACTCTAGTGAAGCACCTAGCTCCTGTTTCGGTGCAAAGTTAAATTACCATTCAAAAGATTCAAGTTGGTAAGATTTTTTTTTTTTTTTTTTTTTAACTAAAGACCACCTCATGCTCATGTAAAACACTGTACAATTGCTTTTTTTAATATACATTTATACAGCATCTAACAGATGCTTAAATTAAATTAATTCCTTTAGCATTAATAGCAGTGTTACAAATCAGTCTTATTACAATCTCACCGAACAGCAGCAGCAAGGGGAGCAGAAACAGAAGAAGCTTCAGTAGTTTGGGCAGACACCTGACAGACAGAGAGAAAACACTCAAAAACTACATTTATCATACGCACACGAGGGATAATGATTGCATTCCGACACAAAAAAAAAAAACAGCATAAAACATAATTATTGTGCAAGAAAACAAAGCCAAGATTTCTATTAAGGATCAAACTCAAACCGTTTACCTGGTGAGAAGAAAGACATTGATCAGAGACATGAGTGCGACCAGCTGATACCATCCTGTTCCCAGCCACCAGAAGGCGCCAGTCGCTGCTTTCCCTGTCCAGAGCAGAGGAGGACGTTATATGGAGTGCAAGTTGCTCCAAGTGACACACTGACAGGTTTAATTGCTTTAAAGAAGAGTATTATTAGTCAAAGATTCAGAAACAGAGACGGATGGACTGGAACCACCACAGCCGAGAAGCTAAGAAAGGAAATGCTGGTTAAAATGATTTGAGTCTTCAGACAAAAGTGTTGTAGGTTCACTGTGCGAACAAGTCAAATAGATGCAGAAGTCTAATTAGCCACACTGATATGAGGGAAAGGAGAGAGCAAGAGACACAGACAAGCATGCTGGAGTCTGAATTTATATCAACCTGGAGAACACACTGCCAGCCACAGAAGGGACTTCAGCTTCCGGGTCACAAACGCACCGGCCGAGCCCAAACCTCGGCAAACCCGCAGAAGCCCGTAACCTGGGTGTGCACCATCAAAACAGAACACAATCAGACAACACCATCTCTCTCTCATCAGTGACTTACAGAATCTTTCGGCTAACAAATGAAATGAAGATGAAAAACATAAATCCAGGTAGCTCTACTGGAACGAGACACTGAAGTCGACATCTACTGGGAAGGTGTGTATAGATCTGAAGGTGGTGTATAACCTGTGTAAGAAACAAGCGCCCACAAGGCTGCGTATACATGCTGGGAGGAATAGGAATAGCGTTTGTGCTCCGTGTGGATTTCCATGTGCTGTTTTCCTTTACAGTCATCACCTGAAAACCAACAAGGATGACAACATCACAGTCATGTGACACATTCACAGTTTTACCACAGTGTATTCATGGAAACAATACACAGCAGATGAATGAAGCCTAGAACATACATTCCTAAAGTAATACATTCAAAACAAAGTTTGGGGTCAGTAAAACATATACTTTACAACACATGAATGCTTTCTTTCAGCAAGGATGCATTAAATTGATTTAAAGTGACAGTTAAGACATTTAGAATGTTTACAAAGGATCATTTGAATTTCAAATAAATGCTGTTCTTTCGATGTTCTAAGAAAATAATCTTGGAAAAGAAAAGAAATTCCTTTACAGTTTCCACAAAAATTTTAAGCTGAATATATAAAATAATACATTGAAAATGAATGAAAACTGCTTAAAATGTAACATACTTCATGTAAATAAAAATATAATATAATAAAAATATAATATAATAATAATATAATATAATAATAATAGATATAGACAGGAAGGCAACATAAAAACATCACAAATAGCTCAAGTGTCAGCTTCAGACTTGTTGTTTCATCCAGTGTCCCAGACTCTTGAATTCCAATGTTTGGATCTGTTTAATTTCATCATTTGTCATCCTTAAACTCAGTTGTCATTTAGAATGGGTCAATCACATGCTCTGCTAATCATCAGGCTTAGGTTCTTCACTTAAGCTAGCCATACAAAAACAATCTGGAGCTTAGCGCTCATCAACATGGAAATCCACTCGAATCAGCATGTGGTTCAATTAACTCTTTCTTAACCTCCGAGAATGATGGATTATAACCCAATGAGACCAAATACTGGTTGCTTCCCCTGACAGACTTGAAGAACAGCTAACAAGACCACCTTTGTGGAAGTGACAAAATGCAGTCTAGACTTCTGTTGATGCTGATTTTCTGCTAAAATATGTTTAGCCACACAAACGTCAGTGTCATATGATATAACAGTTCATTAGCTGTAGTAGCTGTGGTTGCTTTCGCATCTGAAGGAAGGTTTAGTATCCTGTGTGTACTTACAGAGTGAGCCATTGAGATTGAGATGGCTGTCTGTGGTCACCAGATCTCGTACGTTCACACTGCCACAGTACCGGTCATGAGCTGAAACACACACAGAGCAAATAAACACTTGCTCATCTCTAATTCGTGCATGCTTTTCACTTTACTTCACATAACATGAGTGGGCATGAATTTGCGCACACACACACACACACAGATATATAAAGTGGACATATTTCCAAACTTGAAAATGAGAGATTATTTCCTTCTTCATTTAAAATGCCTTTCTCTACTTCAAATATTCATTGCGAATAAAAAATAAGTATGTTAAACAAATTATTGAAACAAACAGTGTTAATTTCGTTGACTAAATATTTTCGTCATTATTTTCGTCACGAATATATTTTTGCCGACGAAAACGAAACGAAAACTAAAATAGAAGGCACTGATGGAGACTAAAACTATGACTAAATTGATTGACATTATCGTCAACGAATAAAGGACGAGACGAAAATAGACTGTGACGAAAATCAAATCAGCAGACGGGAGAGATGCGAGGAATGAGCAAAAGAACCGGCAAAACAGAACAGACTGCATGAGAGAAGAGAACCAATCAGAGCCTGACTTATTGAGACGTGAAGCGAAGGTTTTCAGTTTTTATGAGCTCCCGGGAAGTCGGCATTCGAAGAGGTGATAGGGACTTTAAGCAACAGCCTCTGGTGGAACGGCAACGCCATTCTGGCATTGTATTGCGCCTGCGCGAATTTAACTGCTACTTTCTGACGTTCTAATTTAACGGTCTACTACGGGAGAACAGCTGATTTGCCAGAGTCGCTACAACGTGAGAGGTTAGGTAAATAAATGTTATGTTTTTAGACTTATTTACATCATACAATATTAAAAACTCCTCTTCTGACAAAAGATTGTCATTTAACGCCAAAAGCAATCCTTCTCTTGCTTTTTTAAATTATATATTTTTTGGATCTCAATAAATGAATTAATGCTGCGTTGCGCTGTTCTGTTTTACCGTTGCTTAGTGACTTTTACGTTCTTGGCTACAGCGGTGTGACGGCAAACTTCCGGTCGCTGTAGCCGTTCCATTCGCAGCTGTTGCTTAAAGTCCCTACTGTCTAAAAGAGCGACAAAATGTCGACAGCTCACTTCACGTTTGACGACGAACAAAACAAAACAAAGTGTAAAGCACGCGGAGCGCTCATTCGTGGCAAGAACACAACCAATTTGAAAAGACATTTACAGACGAGCCACCCGGACATTTTCTCAAATGTAATTTCACAACGATGTTCTTTTGTTTATTGAGCTAAGCAAAATTGGAATAGTGCAGTGCGTAGATGTTGTAGCATTAAATATTACGAACTGAAAAGTACTGTAAAATAGCCCCTTCTTCAAATTAGATGCGAGCACAATACTAATACGTAATATCATGATAAATACATTTGATTAATACTAATGTTTAGTATATTTTATAATGTTCTACTTGTTGACAATATCACAAATATTTCTATATTAGTCATGTGAAACATGAATGTTCACATCCTATCATTATACATACAAATCTAGCAATATTGTAGTATTTAAAACATACAATATTGCTAGACAAATGAATACCTTATAAAATCTTGTTACTTTTTTTATCCACCCAACTTATTAAATATTTACTTTAAATGTATGCACTTATTGTTCAGCTCAGCTGTAAGCTTTAAGGTCCTGGACCTAACGTTATTTTTCTTTTATTGATGGTCAGTTGGCAGCTAGTTATTGTTTAGATTATCATGACAGTGTTTGTTGCTGCATAAAAGCTTTTGAATCGAAATAAAGACACAGTTGTGTTGAAATAAAGTTGAATTTGTGTTTTATATATTTTGGTTAAGTTTGTTTCCTATACCAGCTGTAAAAAATTGTCTAGTAAATCTGTTATTGATTTTAGTCTTATTTTAGTCGACTAAAATACCAAGCAATTTTAGTCGACTAAAATAAGACTAAAATTAAAACAAATCAGATGACTAAAACTTGACTAAAACTAAAAAGAATTATAGTCAAAAGACTAAGACTAAAACTAAATTAAAATTTTGTGTCAAAATTAACACTGGAAACAAAAACACAACAATATGAAGGTTGCTGAAAATGTATTAAACCTCAGGCCATCCAAAATGTAGATGAGTTTTCAGATTTGGATCCTCTGCAGTGAATGGGTGCCATCAGAAATGAGAGTCCAAACAGCTGTTAAAAACATCACCATAATCCACACCACTCCAGTCCATCAGTTAAAAAGTGAAAATTCGATGCTTGTAAGAAACAAATCCATCATTTTAACTTTAAAGTGTCGCTTCTGGCCAAAAAAAAAGTCCATAATCCATAACAACACCTCCTCCAGTGAAAAAGTCGATCTACTGTTGTCGTCTCATATCAAAATCCACCCACATATTTGCTTAGAGCGGTTTTGGCTTGTAAACAGCGTTGGATGTGTGCATATTTATCTTCAGATTCAGAAAGATAACTTTTTCACAGGAGAAAGCAATATCATGGATCGAGGAATCATATTTCAGCAGGAAGCAAGGGTTTTAAGTGAACAAAAGTCTTAATGATGGATCTGCTCCTTACAAACGTGTTATTGATGGATTGGAGTGGTGTGGATTATGGTGATGTTTTTAACAGAGGTTTGGACTCTCATTCTGACGGCACCCATTCACTGCAGAGGATCCTTTGGTGAGCAAGTGATGTAATGTAATGCTTAAAATCTTCATATCTACTATGATGAAAAAGCAAACCAATTCTTCCAATTTTTCTTTTTTGGGGTAAACTACTTCAATGAAGTGTTTTGAAATACGGAGAGGCGATGTTTGCGACTTGACATCTTCGTGTCCTCACCTGTCTTGTCAACACTGTTCAGAGAACTGGTTATAGCGGCATCTCCAGCTGTCTGATACGCTGAAGACACAGATGTGGAGTACGGTAAGGAATATGAAGTTTCGTCCTCCTTCCCGTCGCCATGGAACGAGCAGTCTTTACAAATATAGCCGTTAGCCAGATTAGAGTGCGTCTCTGTTTTACTGATGTCTCCATTCTCCAACAGAGAGCTGTGAGCAGTTCTTCTTCTCTGTGCTGAACACATCATTAAGAGAAAACCAAACAAATAGATTACAGAAACAGATAGCTCTGTCTGAGTGTGGACTGATCCAGCAGGCTGGAGATCAGAGATGCATCACTGACTGTACTGCTGAAACTCAGGTCTGACAGGGTCTGGTCTTTCTGAGGAGTCTGAGTCACGCTCTCAGACTCGTACACGGATGAGCTCTGCTGCTGCCTCCTGCTCCGCACAGTCCTGTGGGGAAATATACAGCAGGACAATCACATTTGAAAGTGATTATGCAATGCTAGTACAACCTATATTCACTTATTCAGTCATATGTTGCAGACACACAATTGCAATTTATTTAAAATTGTGCAAGTTTTCCCCATTTGGTGCATGCAAGAGTATTTATAGAATATTTTCCTCTAATAGCTTTTGCAAGCGCTAGAGAAATGAGATTTTGAAATCCCAGTTAAGATCTTATATAAATGATGCTAGGTTTTTATAATGAATCATAAGGATGTGTCATTTTAGATCACATGATCACAGAGTACATTTTTGGTAATAGAAGGAATTCAGTTCATTTATATATACAGTACTTCTGAAAATGTTGAGATCGGTAAGGTTTTTTTTTTTTTTATGTTTTTGAAAGAGGCCTCTCGTGCTCGCCAAGGCTCCAGTTATTTGATCAAACATACAGTGTAAAAAAAACAAAAAAACAAAACAAAAATACAAAAATACCTGTAAGGATTTAATATGTAATTGATTCCTGATGTGTAGCTGAATTTTCAGCATCATTACTCTAATCTTCAGTGTCTATCGGTAATATGCGGATTTGCTCAAAAGTATTTAAAATGCTTTTTAAAAGAGACAAAATACTACTTGCAAAAATAGTAATAGTACTATGCTTACATGCTTACACGGTGTCAGTTTAATGGCCCATGATTAAGCACCGACACGCAAGTTGTACAAACTTGCTCTAAGTCATGTAAAATATTCGCTTCCGGGCTGATCGCACAAATATATCTTTTCAGGGAATTTTTTTAAGGATGGAAAGATGCTATTTTCACCATGTCATTCATTTTTCTTCATTCACTTTACTCAAGCACCAACATGTCAGTCATTACAGCTCGACCTCTTTTACCAGTGCAAGCCGAGATGCTGACTGTCACTATTTGCATATTTCTATAAATTTAAGATACCCTCCTTCCCTTGAAGCAAAGATGTTCACAGTAACAAGACACATGGGCTTAACAGTTTTAAAATGTAACATTTTCCAATGATGATGACAAAAGCATGGCGCTCATCTCGCGTAGAGGTTCTGGCATGAGGCTGTGTGGGTTTCTTGATAAGAGGTAATGTTGCACACTTTGTTATCTTCCACTGACGGGGAGAAGAAGATCTGACCTGGAGCTGCTGCTGGAGCTGGTCTGCTTGTAGGAGCCGACACTGTAAACGCCTGTGCGCTCAGTGAGGCTGTTGTCCCCATAAAAACCACCGCTGGTCTGTAGCCTCAAACTACGGCGAGACATTCTGGGAGAGTCGAACACAGGATTGATTTGATGCTCCTTCTCAAACTCAAGAGCAGCGGTCAAGTAACTTGAGCTGCAGGGTGGAAAAAAAAAAACATATAACATTCAGACAGGCTGCTCAAACTAGTCACATGGTACAACCTGAGGATTAAAGTTGCTCAGGTTTACAAGTTAAATCTTGAGACACCTGCAGTCAGCAGAAGAAAAAAAAGAGTCCAGTGTGAATCCTTTGCAATTGAGCACATCTGCTAATTTTTACATTTTAAAATTCTTTAACTTTTCAAAGCTCTTTGAGGCTATGATTACAAATGACAAATGTGAGCGGTGCATCTGCCTCCTTAAAACTGTGCGCAGCAGTTAGAGAGGTCACAAGAGGCCTACAGCAACTCTACAGAGATACAGTCCTCTGTCAAAGACACTTCCCACAAACCTGTCTGCCTCAATAAATCGGACTCGATTCAAGAAGGCGGCCTTGGTTTAAATAAAATTCCTCTTAACTTTGGCTAGAGAAGATGAAGCAAGATAAAAAGCTCTACATGATTGAATGAGGTATTTAATGTGAGATGCTTTGCTGTGAACTTAGCATTACCCAACAGCAGAAAATCAAGACCAAAATCTAAATCTTTCAAGTAAATATTATATGAAGTTAAGGAGTTCAGCTGAAAGAACGTTTGGGAATCCCTGCTCCAGGATAACACTCTCAAACACACTGCTAAACAAACTGAAGAGTGCTTTTAGAAACATCAGGATGAAGTTTAATATCTGTAATGGCCTCCCAGCTACTAGATCTAAACATCACTGAACCCTAACAGGAAGTTCATGCTCCCTGAACGGTTTAATGCATATCATTTACATTCATTATAACGTCTGTATCAGAAAAACAAGAAGAGAGAGAAAATATACATGTGTATCATATTAACCATATGATATTGGCTTTATCACAATATGCCTTATGCTTCATTAAATAATCAAGAAAACGGTTACATCAACAGATTCTTAACTAATGAAGAATGAGGACAAAACAAACAGAAATAAATGCAAAAAACAAAGCTTTCTGAAGGTAAATATAGCCTACACATTAGGGATGCACGATAATATCGGCACAATATCGTTATCGGCCGATAAAAGCTTAAAATGACCATTATCGGTATCGGCCGATATGAATATTTCTGCCGATGAGCCAAACCGATATTGTCCAAGTGAAATAATTGACCTGTTTTTCAGATGTGAATGTCTGTCTACATTTGTAAAATAATAAATTTATGGTAGAATCAGTACAGAAGAGATACATGGATTTCTCTTCAGTAAAATTAAAGTTTAAATATATCAGTATATATTTGTATATATATCGATATCGGTATCGGCATCGGACAAAATTATTTTGAAAATATCGGCATATCGAATATCGGCCAAAATCCAATATCGTGCATCCCTACTACACATATAGGGATAATATCTAGGTTTTAATTTTAACAGCAAATCTCTTGTGCAACAATTTGTTTGCCAAAAAATAAAAAGAATGGCTTAATTTTTATTTTGGAAAATCATTACTGGTGTTTCCCATAGGATTTTGTTTGATGGATGGTCCTTGATCCCTCTAGTGTAAGAAAATTTTGTGAATTTTAAAAGTTAAATTAATAAATCTGGTGCACTTTGAGAGTTCAAAATTAAGAGCTCAATCACAGGTTCAGTGTGCAAGATAAAAGAAAAAAGCTTTTTTTGTTGTTGTTGTTTGTTTTTTTGCCTAGTTCCTACATATATGGCCCAATGGCACTACGATGAACATTTACTGCTTTTTAAAAATGCGGGTCATGAAGCAGGGGGGTTTTTTTATTAGCAAATTTTGTGTTTTGCTTTGGTACTGAAATTGGTACAGAGAACCGTGGATTTTCACTGGTATCGGTACCGAATACAGAAATTTTGGTACCGTGACAACACTATTTAGAACACTTTTATGTTTTCTATCATTTTGCCGTTAACAGCCTCAGTCCTAAAAATGGGCGATAATGCTGATAAAAAAGAACTTAAGAAAACAAAAGACGAAAAAAATCATAGACCTTTGAAAGCATTACATGACAAAGATCTATAAAAAATCCAGTTGACATAGCCAAATAAATCTCAAAAAAGGCCAAATAAAAATCCTCGTATTACTCAATGAGCATTAGTCAACGACTGATTAACAAATCAGATCAGAAGATTATTATAAACAACTAAGCTTGGCACAAGTCATGCGTGAACCCCACAGCAACCAGAACTCAAAAGCATGGAATAAACCTAGCAACGGAAATGAGAAACACAGCACAAACATCTTAAAATAACAGTCCCTTAAAGGCCGTGTCTTCCTGTGAGAAATACCCACTGGACACGTGCCACATCAGATAAGATTGAATGAAACATCCTCTCAAATTCAAAACTACACTGAATTACTAGAAGTCCCCTTATCTTCAGTGTTAATGCTCTGAACCACATACATACTACATCAACTCCTGAAAGATCACTTCTTTGCCAATTTTGCAGCTGGTGAAATATGGATATTTTTCTTACAAAAACACACGGATTCGCTACAGGAGGCCTTCATTCACCCCCCGGAGTCACGTGAGACACGTTTTATTACATATTGGTCTACAAAATTTCAAGTGTATGTCTTCAGAACAAATGCTTTTTGACGAATGATTTGACATAGCCATTGCACATCATCAGCATCAGTGTGAACGTCCCTTAACATGACAGAGATTCACTGCATGATGTTTTATTGCAGCATGCCAGGTTAGGACACTGCATTAGTATGCTAGTTTCAAGATCAGCACACTTTTTAGTGCAGACCTCCCCAGAATCCATCTTCCACTCACACAATGAGAGAAGTGACGACTGACAGGAGGAAATGGGATTAGTGAGAACACACGGAGCTCTCAGTGAGATTAAGAAGCTCACGGCTCACGAGTGTCTGAGCTCAGAGTTCAGAGAGATACTACAGGACCTGAGTGGGGTTAACGGTCAACAAGCAGCGCCTTCTTGATCCACTTCAGCATCATTACTGCATCAGGTGACCCTCTTGACCAATCACATGCTGTCTCACTTACTATCTCAATACTTTATCCTTCTTCCTTCACTTCACTGTGCAATACTGATTATTCTGTTACACTCACAGTTAATCCCTACATAGGATAGCTCGGATTTGTTTTTAATAGTAATATAAAAAGCCCATAATTATATAAGCAATATGACAGGCAATATTATCTAAGCTACACTTTTTACATAAATAAATGTATTTATTTATGTAAAAAGTGTAGCTTAGATAATATTGCCTGTCATAAAAAAAAAAAACGATATCTTAGTACTTTTATTAAACTATGACTTTAAATTAAAAGTCATAGTTTAATAAAAGTACTAAGATATCGTTTTTTTGTTTTTTTTTTTACATGTGACTTGTTGGATATTTCTTCATATCTGTATTTATTTTTTTACTAGTTTGATTACATTTATTTAAATTAGAACACAAAAACTTTTAAACACACTAAGAAAGGCTCAATATATAAAATTTTGCGCTTGGCTCTTTCATCTCCCAGAAACCGAGAAAGCTATTATCAGAGGGAAAAGGCCCTGTGGTTATTCAAATTCTGTGTTATCACTTCCTTTATTACAGCTCAGCTAAAGCAGAACAAAAAACTATTAAGTAACTTCAGTGCATTCAACATGCACACACACACACACACACACACACACACAAAGTATCATACAGCTGTCAAATACTCCAGCAGCTGTTGAGTGTGACACTGCAGTGAAAGAGACTCAAACCATTCTGGTACAAGTATTCCCTTCATGCAGGATACTTCCCAACATGCACATCTTCTACGATCTTGCCTAACATCATACACTAAATTTGATTGTGTCCAAACCAGAAGAAGCTATATAAAGAAGATTCTTATGTCTTGTGCTTATGTCCCAGTTTCACACAACACGTCACACACGTAATTTGCTCTTGATACACTGCAAACAACTTCACTGCACTGCACCGTCAAACATTAACTGCACTGACTGTCTGTCACATGAGAGGGAACATGGGCATATTTACTTGACATTTCAACAGTAATTAATAAATGGTTCAAGTTAAACGGAGTAAACAAGTAAGTGAGACGACACATGAGAAATATTCTTATTTAAGGAACAAAAATCTGAAATATGAGGGGGAAAAACTAACAAAGGGTCTCAATGTTTTGCCATGATTCGATGAGCTCCACTGTCGGTCACAAATATGGCAGGAAAAAAAAATAGCAAATTGCATTGTAGCAAGGACAACAAATACACAGATACACACACAAAAAAAATATATGGGTTGTGAAAAATATATGACTAGATATTAGAAGGTTTGGCACGATAATAGTTGTTTCATGGTAATATATAATTTATAATTATATTTCTGGCCTGCTGTCACTGAGGCCTAGAGATGTAACGATTAACTGCGACTGAAAATCTGTGACAATTCAAATCGGTTGAGATGCAAAACAAATCATTTAGGGGGTAGGAGTTTAAATTCATGTATCTCTGAGGGGAACTTACTGTCTTTTAGATTTAGCATTTTTTCTTTTAATCAATTTGTAAAAAATAAAATCGTGAATCGAATCGTAAGTTGAGTGAATCGTTACACCCCTACTGAGGCCTTGAAATCCCCTTTTTGACTGCAGCAATGCACCAATCTTAAGTAATTCATCTTAACAGGGATCCAGAAGAAATTTTTTTTACTAAAGCTCAACATGCATGTGCTGCTCTATTGTCGCTGCGCTCCTTTCTATCTTACGCAATTACACAATGACTCTTTGTACGCATGTCTTCCCTGTCTGACACGCGTTGAGTAACTCTAATTCATCACATTCCTCTGAGTGCCAGCGACAGATGGCTCAACCGTTTGTCACTCGATCCCACTTCTTTTTACAACGGTTTCTGCCTGAAGCCCAGTCATGCAACCCACACGGACACACTCCAGCGCACAGCTACTGCTGAACCAAACCTGTGTGACAGCCAATGAGACTCAAGCTGTCCTAGTAAATATAACAGCAAGAGGGCACGGTGTGGGGCATTCCTGAGTAAAACCAAAGACTATAGCATACACAAGACGTGTCACTCGTATAGGTTTGAATGAGGAAAAAGTTGAATCCAAAAGAGCAAAAAAACATTCCTCAAATGTATTAGATTTGGATTTTTTAATAAAACATTGCATGACCAGTTGATCATATCTCACTTGAAATTACCAAAAAAAAAAAAAAAAAAATCAGAGCCTGGGAGATTAAATGCAGACTGCAAATAACTAAAAGCTGCAAATTTACCATCTATGTAAAGATCCCTGACAGACCTCAGACCTTTGCTTTACCATGCAAGAAAACCTCGTTCTAACAGAAAGAGTTTAAACATGTTTGCTATGGGTGTGAGGACAGAGACGTCAGCTGATTTAACATGTTTCCTTATTTGATTTAACATCCGTATTGAATTTTTAGTTATTCAATTAGTCCCAAATAGTTTTGATGAGGGAGACACTTTAGAAAAAAGTCAAACTGGGAGACAAGCTGTAGGTCAGAGACAAATGTGTCAAACCTAAACCACAAGGGATCAGCCACAGAGAAAGTTTCACTGGAAATACCCCTCAGCCAGTAACACAATGCCCTAGTATTTGCTGCCGAATAATACAATTTAAACACCGGGAGCCCTAGGCTGCGTTTTTGCTATTTAGGGGATCTTGTAAGCCCAAAGAAATGGTATGATGAATACATTCACAATTCTGTGTAACTTTATAACTCGCCTGAGGTCAACTGAAGGCAGAAGCAGCACACCTGCATGCGGTCATCCAACCCTTCACCTCGCACACTAATAATACTCTACTGAACACAACTACTGAACGAGGATTCAAAATTGGCCCAAGACGCAGATTTTTACATCTAACAGGTCGAACAAGAGAAGTTCATTGTCTACAACCGCAGACTCACAAAACTGCAGCAACAAACAGGTTTGACCTGACATGGAAATCCTTAAACAGAAATTGCTGATTATTTGCTGAACGTCGGATAAACAGAAAGAATGCATTTGAGAAGAGCACCGTAGTTCCACCCAGCAATCGCTTCGTCATTCTCACCTGAGTGAATAGGTATATCCCGTGTTATCCGGAGTACACTGAGGAGGAGTATACGTGTGCAGACGGGAAAAATCCATGGTCATTTGCTGAGCACGCTGTGAAAATCAAACCAGATGTGAAGAGCAGACTTCTCAAACTACGGCAACTGATGATGGGTGTGACTTCAATGCATAAAATCATGCACGCGCACACACACACACACACACTCGCGGTCTGTGGTTCAGCCTGCCTCTGGGAGGAATCCTGATCAGCAACATAGGAACAACTTTAGTTTAATTGTTTAGTCGCACACAGGTGACTGAACACAAAGCTTGTGGTAACTACAGACAGCAACTCTTTCATAGTCAGTTGTGCTCTTTAATGTGGAAACACTTTATCTGATATTGTTGACCAAACAGGAAGTGACAGACCACACCTACACCTTCACAAATCAACTGCTGTCCAGTGTGACTTGCACTAACAGGACAGCGAGAGCGCAGACAATTTAACGTGTATTTATTACACAGGTATGATTACCAAAAGAAGACTTCTGACATATGTATAAATATTATAGTGTTCCTGTAGCTCAATTGGTAGAGCATTGCACTATTAAGTGCAAGGTTGGGGGTTCGATTCCCCGGGAACACATGATAGGCAAAAAAGCCTGAATGCACTGTAAGCGGCTATGGATAAAAGCGTCTGCTAAATGCAAACATTTAATTTTATAAAAAGTGAATTTACAAAGTGCAATCCCCGGCAATTAAATATTATTTTGTATCTGAGCATCATCTACACTTTTATCCACAATAGATATTTTGGGTAAGAGTTTACAAAAATGTATTAATTAGGTATAATGAACTAAACTGAAAAAAAAACTTTTCAGAAAAAAATTAATTATAATGTGAATTGTCTATAGTATATTTATAAATAAACATTAACCGTAATATCAAAGATTTAACAAATGCTGTAAAAATTGCTGTTGCTAGTTTATGATATCCTATGCATTAATGAATTTAATCTACCCTTATTGTAAAAGTGCAGTCTAAATTTCCTGATTTTACTCGATCACAGTTTAGAAATGTCTTACTTTGCACGGTTTGTTTTGTTGTGCCATCATTAACCCAATTCAATGCCTTTGTTTAGTCATCTATAGACTAGAAGACCGTAAACTAACCAAAACAAAAACTAAAAGAGTTTAACTTTCAACTCTAAATTTGACACATTATCTATAAGCACTATTATAAGAACTAAACTCATTATGAAGTTGAGATGAAGAGTTAAAACTGTCCTGAACTTTTTAAAAATGCTGAAAAAAATAAACATTTGAATGGTATCAATTAACACAATATTCAGCTAATAATAAGTCAAAAATCATGTTCATTTTGTTTACCTGTCCTCTAACTGTTTGTCTTGACATTCTCAAAACCAGAGGAGATCCAGAAGACCACTCTCCAGTGTCCAAGAGACAGGCTGAACATCCAGAGAAAATCTTTTCCACCTCTTTTTCTTGTCTAAAACGCACATTTCACAAGCCCAGACAAGCACAGCTATGTTTCAGACATAACCTGCCACTAATAACGGATGAAAACAAGTCGATGGTGAACAGCATGAGCTCCTTTCTTTATGCATTAAGTCAGGATTTATGCTTTCATCTTGATATATTCACACCTTCATGGCCTTTTGCATCTTTATCTCTTGTGGGAAAGGTGCATTTGCATTTCTAAACAAGACAGACGCACAACTCTCCAGATTTGACGTCTCATATCTGCGCTTCTGCTACGTTTGGGTTGCGCTTCAAAAACTAGTGAGCTGCATAACAAGTCAGCACTTGTGTGATCCACAGACGCGTTCTGGACCTTCAAATCGACCCGTGTTTGTATAACACTGAGCTTTCGTTTCAAAGCCCCACAACTGACTCGATTTCATTGTTTAGAATGAGTCTACCATGCTGACTATGTAGACAGCTCACTATGGTTTTGACACACAGCCTTTGAATGCAACGCTACAATTGTTTTATCTGAATGCGTACAGGGATTTCAGCGCACTTCAATCGTGTTTACGTCTTAATATTTGTATAATATATCTTACATAAATGAAATCCTGATTGCGTGCACGACAGCTAAGTTAATCCAGGGCCATGTTTTCTGTCAAGAGTTGGAAAAGAAAGGAGCTTCACTGACTGTCCGCCAAAGACTGTATAAAATACACTGAAAATATCACTGTATCTGTGTGAATACACTGTGTCCTGCATGAAAGCAGCAAAAATAACAACAAAATATTCCAGCACTTGCCAGTTTGACCATCAGTTTCTACAGTCTCTTGTTGTTTTGAAGTCAGTCCAGTTCAGAAATGACCATCCAGTTCAAGGAGGCGCAGAATGAGCGCCGCATCTCGACGGACATATAACGTACAAATAAAAACAGAAACAACCGTGTTTTGTCCAAACACCAATGTCGAGAGCCGCGAGCTTCGTGGGAATAGACACAAGTTTCGAGCTTGACTCACGAATACTATCAGGAAAATCCCAAAATGGCTTCCACAACAGAGTAAAGCCAGACGGATAAAGTAAGTCGTTCCTTCTATTTTCCAGGATGAACTGTCAATCACACGGCATACTTTGAATCTATTGGTGGAAAAGACGCGAGCCACGCCTTCCCGCGCTACGTCACACAGTCTTAGATATAAAAAGATTCAAAATCGTCCGTCAGGAAATGCTGTCAACAGACTCACTTAGCGTGCAGCGATGGAAATACGGGCATTTGTAGTTAAAATACACGGTAAATAAATGGAAAAGCTAGCTGTTGGTCAATATTTACAGTTGAAAACCAAAATATAATAATAATAATAATAATAATAATAATAAATAATAATAAAACACACAAACCTGAATCTGATTTTAGTTATAGTCCTCCTCGCAAAAACTGCAACTATTTTGTCGGGACAAAACCAAATAAAAATTTACGTGCCAAATCATTTTGAACTGTTAATTTATAAAAACACATAAAAAAATATGTAATTCAAGGAAAAACGTTCAAACTCTTGGTTAATGATTTACTTATTTCCCATGAGTTTCAACGTTTTAAGCTTTTTTTTAATCACATATAATTGATTATATATATTAATATATATATTTTTTCCCATCACAGATTCATCTTTATTGGCCACTGACTCACTATAGTCCATAGACGACAACACTTCGCCAAAGTTTAAAAGCAGCTATTAGGCTAATTGACTTCATTTCCGATAAAGAAAACAACAGCCATTAAACAATCAGTCAATCACACTACGGTCCAAAAACATTTCACTTCTCTTTGCAAGTCACAAAACCAAACCATCATAGACCTACTGAAATAGAAAGAGACATACTGCTATACTTTATACTGATCCCTCAAGACAAATTCAGATGCCAAACATTGCACAAGGCACAAGCAGATGCAAAAAGACCTTACTCAACAAATGTGGCCAAATTGTGCCAAGAAACACAAATGCTCTGCAATCATTTTGAATAAACAGCAGATACACAACTGTAACCCACTTATTTCTTAAACAAAAAAGAAAAGAAAAACTCCTAAGCAATGCTTGAATTGTAGCCTATATATTGCATTAAAGTGAAACTTTAATGTAAACTTTCAAGGTCAAAGTAAACTGCAGCAACACAGTGAATAGCATGATCATTCTGTGATTATTGCATGGCTGTATTTCAGTCCCCCTCGCCAAATACAGTGTGCACGAGCGCCATCTCGCGGTCTCTCAGAGTACTGCAGCAGGCGCTGAAACACATCCCATAATCAAACATGCTTGAAGGATGAATGGACTGTACACAGGGTGGAGTTAACGCCTAACGACAAATTATAATTTACAATTCAATCTCACTTCTGCTAGACAACAAAATACTTTCTGAAGCAAGCTGGAATATATAATATATAATACTAAGTTAGGTTTCGTATCGAGTTGCCTTTCAAATTAGGTATAACGTTAATTCAATATTGCATATAACGTTACTTGAAACGTTGTGTGCATTTTCACTTTTATTCAAAAAGGCGTGAGACAAATCACACCGAATAGCAAAATAATAAGTCAGTATAATCGCTAATCGTTTAGTGTTATTTCTTCCTGAGGTCAGTTAACGTTATTTCTGCAAACTCACCCAGACGGTGGTTGTCAAAGTCCACTGGAGTGAGTGAGCTTCAGTCCTTCAAAGTCAAACGGCTGACTCATAGAGTGTAGATATCAACGGCACGAACAAGCCGCGTCCAGTTACACTTCACTGTGTGTCTGTGAATACACGAAGAGTGAAGTTAGCGACATTTACACGATGTCCATCAGCATACACACACACACAGAGAGAGAGAGAGACAGCGAGCGGTGTGTTTGAATGGCGAGTGGCGCGCGCGCGAGGTCAGGCGGCGGCGCGAGTGCAAGCCCCGCCCACAGCAACTGCGGAATGGGACAATCATTACCCTAGAAAACTAATTACCAGAATATTACAGGATTTATTTATTTTTTACTCAGTAATGGGCAGCAACGGAATTTTTAAAACGCAGCAAAAACTCTCCCATTTACTGTTAAAGTAGTAAAAAGCATTTACGGTAAATTGATATCACAAGCGAAATAGAGATAATTTAGGTTACATTTTTTTCCCCAAGCAAGATAAACATTTAAATAAAAATAAAACTACCTTAGCTTACTATAAATTATTTTCTTTTTATTAACTGCAGAAAGTACATTTATTTATTTATTTATTTATTGCTACAAACAATGACATCTTGAGTACAAGGAAAATTTTATTTGTATAGGCTATATTTACTGGATCATTCATTTATTAATTCATAATAAGCCTAATATGGTTATGGAGGGCCAAGTTAATAAAAAAATTAATAATTAAATAAATGTTGAAAATATATATATATATATATATTATATATATATATATATATATATATATATATATATATTATATAGCCTATATAAATCGTTAAATGCATATCTAAATAAACACATAAATATATAAATAAATAAATATTCGTCCGTTCATTCAGTCATTCCACATTTAATTTTCAGGATTCTGGGGCCCCGACAACCATAACTTTATAAATAAATGAAATATATTTGAGATATAAATAAAATGCGGAGGAAATGAATGAATGAATAATAAACAAAATTATTTATTTCTGCATTTATTAATTTATTAATTAATATAATTTAGCCTATGTAAAATATGTATTTAAAATAATTTTATTTTGAGTAATTTGGCCCTCCATACATATAATTATTATAATTCTAAAACATTTAATAAAACAAAAAAAGAGTAGTCTTACAAATGAGCGGAATCATGTTGTGAATATAAAGCAAATGTAGCCTATATGTCCGCTACAGTACAGATAATATGAAAGTTAATCTGAAGGCCTACCTAAATGTATCTGGTCTGAAGGAATCCTCTGATGGGTTTACGTCCAAATGAGCTGACGGCGAGAAACGGGGCGGTGCTGCTGCTGAAGACACACAGAGACCGGGTGAGGGACACGTGTGAAATCATCTTCTGCAGACACACCGTCTCCTGATGTAGGACGTCTCCTACATCATGTGGATGAAGCTAGTTTATCAGTCACAAACCGTAGGCTAATTACCGGACGAAACCGGAAACGATTACGCGATTGGCATCTGTACTATAAACATCACAGTGCTACAGTCGCATCTGTGGGAAAGGAGAGCCTTGATTTGATTTCTCTTGTTTATTTATTCAGACCGCGGCTCTAGTCTGCTCTGTGATATAAAGGTAGGTGCTGATCCGGGGTTTTAACATCTGCGCGCGGTTATCTGTTAGCAAACACATCTCTCCAGATAAAAGAGCAGAGGAATGCGGAGCCATTTGTTCCCCAGAGCTTCGAGAGAACAGCCTAGTTTGTTTAAAACCCGAATATAAAAGCCTGCTTTGTTAGGAGACGTGACTGCTGCTGTGAAAGCCCGGTCTGCTGAATACAATAATAGGACAGCATCATGCTTCTGTCTTAGTGTAGCTTAGGCTATATCAGATATATGCGTTTCAATGTCTAGGCTGCTCCAGCTGTGTGGAGGAAACATGGACCGCTATGAGGATTTCTGCGCACGCATTCTGTCTGAGCTGCGGTCGGAGATGATGCACGAGAGGAGCTGCAGTAGCGCGCGTGCTC